>NW_022900915.1:1855011-2012799 GCF_012274545.1 Fukomys damarensis
TGTGTGTGTGTGTGTGTGTGTGTGTGTGTGTGTGTGTGTGTGTGTGTGTGTGTAAACTGAGAGGCTGTTAACATGTGAGTTTCTTTTCCCTTTTGGCACCTGGGGAAAAAAATGAAATTTCCTACTGAGACTCTAACCTCCAGTGTGATATTTGGGAGACAGGTTTAGATGAAATCATGAGGGGAGTAGCCTCACAATAGGATGGGTGCTCTTGGGAAGAGACACCAGAGAGTTTGTTTTCTTTCTTTCTCCCTGCCATGTGGAGGACACAGCGTGAAAGTGGCTACCTGAACACCAGAAAAAGAGCTCTTGAAAGGACTTGACCACCCTGGCACGGTCCTTTCAGAACTAGCCCTGGAACGATGAAGGGATGAATTTCTATCTCTGCAGTATTTTGCTGTGGCAGCCTGAGCCAACCAAGACAGGGTGTGAGGAGAGAGAGGAGTCAATGATACCTCAAGGGTTACAGGAGAGCGACCGGAAGGCCATAGTCGCCATCAGCTAAGATTGAGGAGACCAAAGGTGGAGCAAACATCAGAGGGAAAATCAGTAGTTCAGTTTGGGACATATTAAATTTGAGGTCAACATCCAAAGAGATATTGAGTAGATAGCTGTATGGAAATCTGAGCTATGAAAAGAAATTAAATCTGGGGTGTAATTCTTCGTTGTTTGTTTGTTTTGAACCATAGCGGCCAACAGCAATACACTCTCCACCCACAAAGTAGTTGCATAAACCATCTGGGTTGTGACCATGCGGGAATCAGATCGTGGGACCTCTTCAACTCAGCCAGTACAAGAATTCTGAGTGTTTATTAGAGGGTTGCGTCTTACATAAAACACCCTTCCTTACTTTTCTACAAGTCAATGGGGGTAAAAAAAATGAAGCACAGGAAATATATTTGGTTGAAAACAAGAGTTTGTGTTCCTAGCATACTAAGTAGGATGAAAGACAGCAATCTAATTTCTCACTGATAGGTGCTTTTGAGGGACAAAAATTTGCACTCATAATTGTGCTTTAGATATCTTATTTTTTGTTATATAGCAAATATATATTCTTGAAGACAATGCCTTAAGTGCTAGTTTATTACAACTAAATTAGCTTGACAAAAGCAAAACATTGCTATTATTCACAATTATGGGAATAAAACAAAGTGATTCATTTTTCCAATGGTGATTACTCTAAAGTGAACGCGCTCATTTTATCAAGTCAAAGATGGTACTGGTGTTAAATTTATTGTAGTTGTGCTAATTTTAAAGTACTTTTAGCTTCTCAGAGTAACACAAATGGATAGTGTAAAATTCTGCTTGCCAAAACATGTGATTATATCTCAAAAGCCCAGAAAGTTGGGAATTAAATAACTTTCTAAATAGTTAGAGATGTAGAATATGTTTCCAAGTAACACACAGTGTGGCAAGACACACAAACTGGTAAATAAAAGCTGGCAAAATAAAGACAGGAAACTATCACTGCTTGCTCATTATCTAACACGAGAGAATAAATTCTGAATTTAGTGACACTGAAAGGTTGCTTCCCTTAACACCACCCTAACACTTTCAAAGGTGCACCATGACGTCTTCCTATAGATGTACTCAATTTCTCAACTATGCTTTTCTAGTATTTTACTTTCTTCTTATGAACAATAAAAATAATAATAGCACTTGCTCAGGGAAGAACAGAGATTATGTTAAGGAATCTGCTTAAAAGTATTTCTCTCAAGAACAAGAATAATACTTATTTTAATTTTAATAAAAAACTTTTTTTTTTTTGGTACTGAGGATTGAACTCAGGACCTTGTGCTTGTGAGGCAGGTGGTGGAAACACTGAGCTAAATCCATGGCTATTTAATAAATATTTTTATTTGAAAATACTAATTATGATATGCAGCATAAACATATTGAATTTCTCTATTTAAATTTTTTGATGAGAATCCTGTCAATGATTCTATTGAGCGTATATAACATGTGTCTGTAAAATTTGGTTCTTAGGCACAGATATCTCAACTTGTCCTTTCAGCAATGTAAAAGATGTCTTAGGACCGATTCATTGGCTTTCAATGAATTTGCAACGTACTTTAAAATGAAGAGATATTAAAGATTTCAAAATATATAAACTGAGTTGATGTTGGTGCTAACAGGGAAACCTTTGGCTATAGTTAAATTAACAACAGCATCAGGTTGCCTACTCCCTTCCATATGGGGTCAAAAGCTTCCCCTAGAAAGGCAGTTTTTAAATGAACGTGGGGCAACATTGGCTCACATAAGTTTGTGGCATTGCCCTTCTCTTCTGTGATAAGACGGATGTAAAACCAGGGGTTTTCCCGGGAAAGATCGTTCTCGTAGCACTTAGAAAATGAACTTGCAAACCATACACACGCATACACTCCCGGGCTGACAGAGTATGTTGAGTTTTATGAGAGAGTTGTAGGCAAATCGTGTCTCAGGCCTCAGATCAAAGGTGCCACGCATTCAACAACATATTTTAATGCCAGGGCCCACAGTAGGTCTGTGCAGGAACTTGCACTGCTGACAGACTTATGGGAAATGGGGGTGGAGCATCGGACGTGTAGAGAATAGGCCTGTAATTATTCACGAAACTTCAGGAAATAAACATTCACTTTCAAGAAATTGTTTTCAGCTGCTTTAAAGCCAAGTGACAGCTAAATTACAGTTGAGGGAAGGAAAAGTTTCCATTTTCTAATTTGATGCATTTTGTTGCATCGTACTACATTATCCAGAGTGAGGGCCGCCACATCCTGTCGTGCGTCAAACCCCACAGGGAAAGCTCCAGGCAGCTGGAAGAGTTGTCTCTCCGGCATGCAGTTACCTAAGTGTCCCGGGCGAAAGTGTCTGGGGACTTGGGGCGATGCTTAGGGTTGACGTTCCTAGGATTTCCGCAAGTGCTTTTGGCTGTACATGCTGCGGCTATTCCGTCAGCACGGCCTCTACGCCGAGTAGTGAGATATTTGTGGAAACTGCACACCCCGCCTACAAACAGCCCCAGACTCATGTGCCTATGGCTGTGCCAGTAAAGGGGGACTGGAAGTTCTGAGAAAGAAAGGAGGCCTCGAGACAGCAAGTCTTAGGTGCTCACAAGTTGACCAGTAGCTGTCAGGAAAATAAATACGAGCCTGATATCTGACAGTATAAGACGTAAGAAAGGAAATTAAGTTTTTATTAAAAGAGATAACAGAAATGCTATGGGTCAGGCAGTTTCCTATCGCCTGCTGAGTCTAGTAAGGAGGATTCCCAGTTCTGTACATCACCACCTGTCAGAAATGGGCTGTGCGTGCACAGGGAGCGTTTCATAGTCTTGCCCTTGTGAAGCATATCTTTAAGATATTCTAACCAATTAGATATGAAAAAAATTTATAAGTCCATATACTTTGCTTAAAGTAAGGCCTTGAGATAGATTTCCTACATTTAATTCAAGAGTGTGATGAATTAGAGATATGATACGTACTCAAAAGGGAAAATATTTAACGTAACAATTTAGAACTGATTAGAAAGCGGAGCAGAGTTGCTTTGGATCGTGTAGTTATTTTTTTCAGAAACATAAGAAGAGAAGAAAGAGGAGGAGGAGGAGGAAGAGAAGGAAGAGGAAGAGAAAAGAACCCAACACTACATATTCTATTGAGAGTTGTTTCTGACTTTTGAATTCATTTTAAATGTTCTCAGGAAGAAATACAACTTAAACACGTTTAGATTGCATTTAAAGTTTTTGGGAGAACAAAGAATGACATAAACAAATTTGGTTACTGTATGTATAGTTTCTACAGAAATAAAATACTCAAAATAAAAATTGCCCAGCACAGCTGTAGACTATTTTACATACTCAACAGGAAAAATATGGCTGTAAATTATTAAAATATGAAGAAAGATGCAGATTATAAAAATGAAAGATATTTAAATCTTCCCCAACTAGGCCTCTTTTGAGATGATCTGTAGGTTCACACTTACATGCATCAAACACATCTCACCCCCCAAAAAATAATAAACCAGACCAATGGCAGATGCGATCAATGAAGGGTAACAGTACAAAAACAACGTAAACATCTACACATGTCACAAGCAGGTGAGAAACACGGAACACTACCGTGTCTGGATCTCAGTACCTTCTGGCTCTGGGCATGTTCTGGCTACTGCAAGTTTAAGAGGGAGTAGAAATCACTCAGACAATACGAGAAGCAAAATCCGGTTTTACTCCTAGAAGACTGGGCTTCAAGGGCCCTCTTAAAACCCACCACAAAATGAGGCTGTGGAAAAGAGCTGCTGACAACCAAAGAAAATAATGAGAGCATCAATTTATTAAAGGTAAAATTAATTTGAGGGACTACATTGACAGTCTTTCAAATGAGAATATTTTGGTGTTTATTCCATATTTTTGAAGTGGAAAATAAATTATAAGATGTGAAAAATAAAGCATGAACAATGTAGCCATGCAAAAAGCTTATTAGAAACCTTCGAAATAAAAAAGTTAACTTTTAAAAAGAGCTCAATAAATTACATAAATAGGCACAGAGAGCTAGCAAGTTCTTTGAGCAGGTGAATTCACTCAAATGCACCACGGAGAGATAAATGAAATGAAGACCAATTAAGAACCAGGATTTTCACTCCTTTGTAAATTGTCTGTGCTATAGAGAAGTTGAGAACTTTATTTTCTGGAATCTTCTTTCTCTATGATTCCAGGGCAAAACTGGCCTTGTGTTCACACAGTGAGGTGGAAAGGACATGGTGTTTTCCTGAGATACCGGCAGCCAGACATAAGAACGCACATGAGATTAAAAGCAGCTGTCCAGAAAGTTCCTGAGGACAACCTGCTTCAAAACTTCAGACTGAGATTGTGAGGGGTTCTTCTGACCAGCACATGCCCAGTTCTTCTAAGGTAAGCCCAATACATTAATATAAGCTGTTACTAGAAACATTTACTATTTCTTTGCGTGTGAGCATTCAAACTTCTCTCTTCTGGTCTTGATATTGGTTTTTTTTTTGTTTTTTGTTTTTTTTTTCAGTCTCTGGTTTATACCTATGTTGATACAAAGGACAGGATTTCGATTTTTAGGGTTGCATAATATTCCACTGGGTATACATGTGTGTTTTGGGAAAAGGCTAAGTATGTATATATGACTTTTTCTTTCTGTATCCATCAATTGATGAACACCTCAATTGATGTGATTGATTCCATATCTTGGCTGTTGTGAATAGTGCTGCAGTAAACATGGGAGTGTAGTTGCTCTTTGATAGAATGATTTCATTTTTGAATGGTACCAAGTAGTGGGGTTGCTGGGCCATGTGTTAAATCTATTTCCAGGTTGCAAAGAACCTCTAGACTGTTTCCATAATGGCTATCCTGAGTTACATGCCTACCAACAGTGTGTTAGTTCCCCTTTCTTAGCATCCTCATCAGTGTTTTTTTTTTTTTTCTTTTTAATATCAGTCTTTCTAACTAGGGACAGATAGCTCATTTTGGTTTTGATTTGTATTTCCCTGATCATAATATTGAATATTTTTTTCATATATTTTGACCTTTTGTATGTCTTCTTTTGAGAAATGTCTACTTAGGTTATTTGCCCATTTTAAAGTCAAATTGTTGGATTATTTTGCTGTAAAGTATTTTTCTAGTTCCTCATATGTTCTTTATAGAAAGCCCTTACTGGAGGCTGGGGAGTTAGCTCAGTGGTTCCATCGCCTGCCTCGCAAGCTCAAGGACCCAAGTTCGATCCCCGGAACTAGGAAAAAAAAAAGAAAAAGAAAACACTTATTGGAAGAGTAGCTTGCAGATATTTTCTTCCTTTCTATGGGCTATGCCTTCAATTGTTTCCTTTGCTTTGTAGAAACTTCTTAGTTTAATATTGTCTCATTTGTCTATTTTTGCTTTTTGCCTGTGGTTTTGGGGTCTTACCTAAAACACCATCATCTATACTTATACATTGAAATGTTTTCTCTAGTAATTTTATAGTTCCAGGTCTTATATTTAGGATATCAATAAATTTTGAGTTATTTTTTTGTATGTGTTAAGAGATATGGGCCTGGTTTCATTCTTTTGCATATGGGTGTCCATTTATCTCAGTGCCTGCTGGGTAAGGAAGAGCTTATCTTTACTCTCATGTATATTTTTGGATTTAAGTTCAGTTGGATGTATATGTGTGCATTTACTTTTTGTTGTTGTTGTTTTCTATAACATTATGTTGGTCTCTTTCTATTCCAGTACCATGTGGGTACTTAGCTTTGTATAGCTACTTAATTTTGTTTTTTTTCCCCATTGAGTTTATTGGTACATTTTAAGTATACAGTACAGTTACATTTATCATTAGGACCTTGTACCTTAACATGACAGATCTTGGTTCTCATTTTTTGCCCATACCCCTGCCCTCCCTTCACCCCCTCCATTCTGTAGTTTGTTTTGAATTCAAGTATTGTTATGTCTTTGGTTTTGTTCTTTTTGCTAGATTGATTTGATTGTTTGAGGTCCTTTGTTGTTCTGTATGAATTTTAGAATCATTTTTTATTTCTGTAAAGAATGCCATTAGTATTTTAATGGTAGTTTCACTGAACCACCATTGTAGATTGCTTTGGGTAAGATGGGAATTTTAACAATATTAATTTATTCAGTCTGTGAACATAGATATCTTTCCATATTTTTGATGTCCTCTTCAATTTCTTTCATCAATGCTTTATAATTTTCATTGTAGATACATTCACTGAATTGTTTAAATTTATTCTTAGGCATTTATTTCTGTAGCCATTATGAATGTGATTGTTTTCTTGATTTGTTCTTCAGCAAGTTTGTTATTAGTGATCAAAAAAGCTACCCATTTTTGTATGTTGATTTTCTATTTTGAACTTTACCATATTTGTTTATCATTTCTAACATTTTTGTGAATTCTTTAGGTTTTTTTAATGTATAAAATCATTTTACCTACTGAGAATTGGACTTCCCCTTTTTCTATTTGGGTGTCTTTTATTTATTTCCCTAACCTGATAGGTCTGACCAAGATGTCCAATACTATGTTGAATAAGGGTGGTAAAAGTGGATATTCTGGTCTTGATCTTGATCTTGAAAGAACAAGGATTTTTTGGCGGGGTACTGGGGATTGAACTCAGGTCCTTACACTTTCGAGGCAGGTGCCAGAACTACTGAGCTAAATCCCCAGCCCAAAGAACAGGATTTTAACTTGTCCTCATTCAGCTGATATTGGCTATTGGTTGGCACTGATAGTCAGTCATTAAGAAATATTCTATCTACCCTTGTTTTATGGGGGTTTATCATGAAGGAATGTTGAATTTTATCGTATGCTTTTTCTGCATCTATTGAGATGATTGGATACATTTTTTTCTGTCCTATTGATGCAATGCATTATGATTATCAACTTGTCTATCGTGAATCATCCTTGAATCTTTGGAATAAATTCCTTGAAGGTGATATATATGTACAATTTTTGATGTAATGTTGGATTCAGTTTGTTTATATTTGACTGAGAATTTTTCCATCAATGTTCATCAGTTATATTGGCTTGATGTTTCCGTTTTGGGGATTTTGTCCATATTTGCTTTGTGTATTAGTGTAATGATGGCTCATAGGATAAATTCAGAATGGTTCCTTTCTAATAATTTTAAGAATGGTTTAAAAATTATGTTAGTTCTTCTAAAAATGTTTCGCAAAATTTATCACAAAGCCATCTATTCCTGGGCTTTTCTGTGTTGGGAGACTCTATTATCCATTCAGTCTCATTGCTCGTTATGAGTCTCTTCAGGTTTTGTGTGTCTTCCTGGTTCAGTTTTTGTAGGTTACATATGTTCAGAAATTTGTCAATTTCCTAGATTTCCCAATGTGTTGGTATATAGTTATTCATACTACTACTTAATGATCCTTTGTATTTTAGTGGTATCAATTAAAACATGTCTTCTTTCTTCTTTAGTTTTATTTGGGTCCTCACATTTTTCTTGGTTGATCTTACTAAAGTTTTGACAGTTTATAATTGTTTTTGAAAGACTATGTGTTGTTCATGTTTTGTAGTTTTTCCTTGATTGCCTTTATTTCTTCTTCTTTTTTTTTGTTACTTCTTTTTTCTACCAATTTTTTTTTCCTCATTGAGTTTATTGGTACATTTTAGGTACACAGTACAGTTACATTTATCATTGGGATTTTGTACCTTTACGTGACAGGTCTTGGTTCTCAGTTTTCCCCATACCCCTACTATTACAAAAACTTTATTTCCATTTTTTAATTTTCTCGTTTTTTTGTTTTAGTTTTAGTTTTTTTTCTAGTTCCTTGGGTTTCAGTGTTAGATTGTGATTCTGAAAACTCTCTCTCTCTCTGCCTCTCTCTCTCTCTTTCTCCTCCCCCCTCTCTCTCTCCCTCTCTCCCTCTGTCTCGTGTGTATGGTGCGTATATTCTTTTTACTTCAACTTTTGTTTTATTCCGTAGATTTTGATATGTTGTACATCAATTTTCCCTGGTTTTGAGAAATGTTTTAATTTCTTCTTTGATTTCTACATTGACCCATTGATCATTCAAGAAATATTCGTCTTCTGCTGATTCCCAGCTTTATCCAAGGTTTTCAGAGAAGATCCATAGCATTATTTCAATGCTTTTGAATTTATTGTGACTTGTTTTGCAGCCTGTGCTATGATCTCTCCTTGAAAATATTTCATACACTTATGAAAAGAATGTGTACTTTATAGTTGTTGATGAAGTGCTCTGAAAATGTCTGTTCATCCACACAGTATGCAGTATAGTCTAAATCTGATGTTTCTTTTTCTTTTTTTCACATTTGCGATATAAAATAAATGCATTCATTATAGGTAATTAGTACTTGTACATGACACATCTGAATATGAACTCTGATGTTTCTTTGTTGATGTTTTTGTCTGGATAATCTGTTTATTGATGAAAGTGGGGTGTTGAATGCTCCACCTACTACTGTAATGGACTCTTATCTCTCACTTTGATCGGATAACTTTGCTTTGCACAATTGGGTGATTCATCGTTGAGTGCACATATTATCATTGTTTTTTTTTCTCTTGTTGAATTGACCTCTATATCATTACATATTGACGTTTTTGTCCCTATAGTTTTTGATTTACACTCTATCTAATATAAGCATGCAGTTCCTGTTTGTGTTTGGTTTCCATTTGCTTGAAATATTTTTTTTAATCCTTCACTTTCAGTCTTTGAGTGTCTTTGCCAGTGAAATGAATCTCATAAGCAGCATATTATTGAGAGTGTTTTAATCCATTCATCCAATCAAAATCTTTTAATTTGGGCAGTTAGTCCATTTGTATTCAAGGTTATTAACTAATAAATAAAGATACATTCATCACTTGCTATTTTTTCACTATGTTGTATGTATTTTATTCCTTTCTTTTTGTCTTGTTTATCTTTGTGGTTTGGTGGTTTTCTGGATTGATAGGGTTTGATTCTTTTTCTTTCTCTTGTGACCACTCTACTTGCGACTTTTTTCCTTATTCATATTTTCATGATGGTGATTCACATCCTGTATCATTCATTGTAGAAGTCCAATAACTATTTCTTGTAAGGCTGGTCTGGAGCCAATGAATTTGCACAGTTTTATCTTGGAAGACTTTATTTCTCCTTCAATGCTAGAGAATACATTCTTTTTTTCTTTTTTTTTTGTAGTGGGGATTGAACTCAGGTCCTTGTGCTTGTGAGGCAGGCAGTGGAACCACTGAGCTAAATCTCTGGCCTAGTATTGTTGGTTGGAGATTTTTTTAAAGAACTTTGAATATGATCTTCCAATCTCTCTGGCCTGTAAGGAATCGGCTGTTTAATGTAGATTATTTTATATTTGACTTGATTTTTTTCTCTTGCTATTTTTGGCTTTCTCTGACTTTTACTTTTAACAGTTTGTCCTTAATATCCTTTGGAAAATATTTTTTGATAACTCTATTAGGAATCTTTTGAACGTCTTATACTTGGATTCTCATGTCTTTCCGATGATATAAAAGGTTTTTAGTTACTATTTCATTAAATAGGTTTTCTTATGCCTTTTATTTTCTCTTCTTCTGAAATATCTATAATGCTCCTATTTTTGGTTTGTGCCAATACATCTCATAGGCTTCCGTTCCTTTTTCCTCTCCTCTCCTTTCCTGAACTTGAACTTTCCTGAATTTAAAGAAAGCTGTCTCAAAGCTCAAAAATTCCTTCTTCTGTTTACTCTGCTACTGAGTCTCTCTGCTCTATTTTTTCTTCACTGAGTTTCTCAGCTCAGCATTTCTGTTTCTTCTTCTTTGTGATCACCCTCTCTTTGCTGAATTTTTCATTCAAATCATAGACTGTTTTCTGAATTTTGTTAACTTTTCTGTATGCACTCTCTTGTATGTCTCTGAATTTTCTTAAATCAATTTTAATTCTTTTTCAGAAATGTATCCATTTTCTTTTTTTTCTTTTTTTTTTTTGGAGTCTGTTGCTAGACTGTTCCTTTGGAAGCATGATGTTACTTTGATTTTTCATGCTGCTTATGCCTCTATATTGATACTGATTTTGTAGGGTGGGTTTTATACCAGAAGATTTCCTCTTAAAATGTGCCCTAAGAGTGTTGGTCCAGTAGAGTATCTGGCTCTGTTTCCAGGTGGATGCTCCAGAATGGTGTCCACAGCTTCCTCTGATGTAGTCAGTGTCCATGATACCTGCAGATGGCTCAGTAGCCTAGAATGAGAAGTCTGGGGGGTTACTGCACCCACCAGGACACAGCTATGTTACGTGAGGCAATTTCACAGCTAGCTTTAGGCACAGTGTCCCTGGCTGTGTAGCACCCATCCATTTCTACAGGTCATGTGGGCCAGGGATACTCTAATGGGCCTGTACTGGAAAAGCATGTTTGATGTGGCAGCAGTGATAGAGCACTCATCAGTGTTCAGGTGTTCAGCTGGTACGAGTGGGATCGTTCCAGCAACATGCCCGGTGGTAGGGACAGCGCGTAAACATCTCACAGTGGCTGAACTATGACAGTATACCCGAATAGGGCACTGTTCAATGTCTGAGGGCTGCAGAGTTGCTTTCACAGGGTCTCAGGAATCAATGTACTTAGAATGCACTACCCAGCTCTTTCCTGGGATTGTCAGATAGGGGGTGGGACCACCTGACTGGGCTGGTTGAGTTTCTTTGGGGAGACACAGGATCCTAGGGGGCTAGGTCTCAAGATGTCTGTGTATAGCAGAAGCCTCGGTGGCAGGGCAGGCTCATGTGGTGAGGCTTCTTTGCTAGAGCAGTGGTAGCAAACCTATAGTACATGTGTCACAGCAGACACACAGAACCTCTGTATTGACATGTGAGCCAACTGTATGAGTTGCTTTTTTAAGCTAAAACCTCAGTATTCAGGTTTAATCATAGTGTTGGCACTTGGTAATAAATAAGTGGGTTTGGGGTTGCGATGTGGGCACATGGTCTCTAAGAGTTTCACCATTACTGCTCTAGGGCAGTACAGGGGTATGGATTCCTCACTTGCATCCCAAGCTGAGATAATGGACTGAATGGTGACAGACTTCACCAATAGCAAATATTCCCAGTGTCCACTGCCTCTGTAGGAAGTTCTGAAGACTTCCTACTTATATTTCTCTTTGCCAGTGAAGTCCATCTTACATCAGAGTTGATCTCAGCTGGAGTAGCAGGGTGGTACACACTATGTGCTTAGATTCCATTGTGATTTAGATTTAAAATGACCCCCAAGTCTTATGTTTAGATGGTCCTAGCTGGAGAAGGTGAGTCACTGGGGCATGACCCGGAATGGTGAATTCTTCTCCATGTCCTCCACTTCTCTCTCTGATTCCTGGCCATCATAGAGTGAGCAGCATTCTATTATGTTCTTCCACTCTCAGTCTGACTTGGAGCCACTAACCATGGGCTGAAACTTCTCCAAATCTTGAGGCAAAACAGATCTCTCCTCCTTTGAGATGTGGGTGGTGGGAATTTTGTTTCAGAGATGAGAAAGTGACTAATAGATAAAATCGGTTCCAGAGAAATGGGATGTTGCTTTGACTATACTAGAGCTTGTGGTTCAGAAGCCTTTGGAACTGGTTTGTAGGAGGAGTTTGGAAAGATTTGAAGCTGATAGTTAGAGAAGCCTTAAAATGCTATGAGCAGGAATTGAGAGACTCTGGTTGGAGCTTAGAGGACAAGAATGATGACATGAGTGTGGATAGTAATAGCTAGGTGTGTGAGGTTTCAGTTGGGAATAAATACTCTACTGGCAATTGGAATAGTGACCATACACATTATATTCTGGTAAAGAATTTCTCTAATTTGTGCCCTTTTCTGAAGACTTTGTGTGCAGCTAAATTTAAAGATGGCAAAGTAATAGATCCAGCAGAAAAAAACAAAACAAAACTAGCAGTAGTCCAATGTTCAGGGTTTGGCAAGGGTATTACTGGTGGCCACTTTTAGCCATGTCTATGGTAAAAATCAGGAGGAAGAAAGAATTGAATGATTTGAAGAACTTGCATCTGGACAGAAAGAGAGCACTTGTCAAGTTGGGGCCATAGAGAGTAAGATTGTTGAAAATAACATTAACAGAAGTCTAGTAGTTTGTATCAGGATGATTTTTAAAAAATGTTTCAAAAGCATTTCAAGAATCAGTAAAATCCTTCCCATCACAAGCTCAAAGGCACAAAAATGTAAGTCTTTGTTTTGAAAAGAAGCCCAGGGCCCCAGCTCACTCAGGGTCACCTAGGGAAGTGTTTCCCAGAGGATAGCCATACAAACACTCAGAGGCTACTGTGGCCGTGGCGTAGTACACACGTGTAAAAACCAAATAGTTTCTCTGGTGTAGGAAACTGAAAGTGTAAATAGGATCAAAATGTATAATAGATGATGTGAAATAGAAGGAAAGGGGTAAGAAATATGAGAAATAAAGGGAAAAATGGAAACAAAGTTTTTATAAATAGGGAGGGATAGAGGGGTTGAAGGGAGGGCAGGGGAATGGGGAAAAATAAGAACCGAGATACATCATGTAAAGGCATCAGTTCCCAATGGTGAATGTCATCATATTGTACACCTAAATTGCGCCAATAAACTTAATGAATAAAAACAACACAACAGCAAAACGTGTGCATGAAACAGAGTGGTGATAGATGCATTTCCCAGTTGCATAATAAAATGTCAAGTGAATAATGCAATAACAACTCAGGTTTATCCCCCAGTGAGCCAGGTCAGTACTCCAGAAAGCTGCATCTTCAGTGGACAATTGTATAGCTCACTACACAAATCAAGAGGTAGGGAAGGTGGGATGGGTAGGGGAAGAGTAAAGAGGGAAAAGAAAAAATGTGAGATAATGAAAAGATGAAAATAAAGTGTTGGTAGATGAGGAGGGGAGGAGGGGGTGAAGGGATGGCAGAGGTAAGGGGAAAAAATGAGAACCAAGACCTGTCATGTAGAGGTACAAGATCCCAACGATGAATGTAACTGTACTGTATCCCTAAAATGTACCAATAAACTCAATTAAAACTGAAAAAAAAAGAGGTAAATAATCCTTCTAATGTAAGAGGGATTTATATTAATATGTTCTTTTCTGGATTTCTTCAGACAAAACAGAATCTTTACTATACTTACCCTGTCTCTCAGTAAAACATGTCATTCATCTCATGGGGTTGTATACATTTGCAGGTAAGCCTGCCCCACACACAATATCAATAATAACTGTGGTGTATTCTCTTTAGGCTTATTTGGTACTTCCTTCATGAGTGACTAAAAGACTAAAAAGATAGTGCTGCTGTTACCCAGCACACTTATTCTTGTTTCATGTGCAATATGCAATTTAATTCGGATTTAACTTCCCTACTCTGTAATCTGTACTTCTTTGAGAATGCCATTATAAAAGAAACAGCAAATCAGAAGGATGTATTAAGTGTATGTTTTAAATATAAGGCAAGAATTATTAGAACTACCATGTGTCAGGTCTTTGTCCTTGGTTCATCAGGCTGCAATTCATGTCAGATCATTTATTTTATTTTTATTTCAAGACTCCACTTGATACACTCAGTAGTGCAGCAGTTAGGGGAAATGATTAATAGGTCTTTTTAGATTCTGATAAATGGTTGAGAATATAAAACTGGAACAAAAGAGACAGCAGCTACAGAACATACAAGCGGTGGCCCAGAAGTAGAACTGCAATCTTCCACTTATGTCTAGGAAAAAGAATGATAATCTTGAATTAATTCTATTTTCCTGTTGTGGGCTTCTTAATTATGTCAATTTTTATTCTTAATTTACTTTTGATAATGTGATAAATCACCACTCCATTTTAAAGAGAGTATTCCTTACAAGTTTTTAAAACTGCATTTTGTGACTGCATAATTTGAAATTAATGGGTGCTCTGGTAGAGGGGGGCATAAGCTCTAATGCTGGTCGTTCCCATTGCAAACCAGAATGTGGGGCCCGTGGCTAGTCAGGTGATTATGATCTACTTTCATTCATTCAGGTGACCACTGAGCTGCTTGCAATCTGCGTCATTAATCAAGTTGCTTATTTGGTTGCTAAGGGAACTGAAAACACCAGCTCAGCTACTTTTTTCAATCTGGTGTTTTTTATATTTTCACAGCTTTATCATATTACTTAATTTCCTATTGTACTTTCATTGTTCCACTCAATTAGAAAAATAAATCAGTACATCAGTGTTACCACAGTTTTTAGCCTGAGTGATCTGGCAATCTTAACAAAAGAGATACTAAAATTTTCATAGCCAGAGATGTAACATGTCTCCAAAAAATAGATTTTGTTCTGTAGTATAGGAAATTATTAGTGTTTTCATTAAGTTTATTTCTACTTTTTATGTACACAGTACAATTACATTCACCCTTGGGATCTTGTACCCTTACATGACAGATCTTGGTTCTCATTTTTTCCCCATACTCCTGCAACCTCCCCTATTTACAAAGAGTTTGTTTCCATGTTTTTCTATTTCTCATATTTTTTTCTTTTCCCTTCTTTCCTTTCCCCTACCCTTCCCACTTCCCCTACACCTGTAGCCCCTTTCTTCCTATTTCACATTATCAATTATACCATTTGGATCTTATTTACACTTTTAGTTTTTCACACCACAGAAATTATTCAGTATTTAGACGTGTGTCCTATTTATTTCACTTAAGAGTATGGCCTCAATATGCATCCATTTTCATATGAATGAGCATAGGAAATTATAAGAGAATCATTTTTCTATTTACCAATCAAAATTATGCCCAGGCATTTCCATTTTCATCATCTACTTTATGTTTAGTGAAAATACCTAGACAAATATTAATAACCAGTATAATAAATTCTTGAAAGCATTTAATCTGTCTTCAGAGATAAAATTAAGGAGTGAGCTGAGCAATTACCAAACAGATTTCATCCACAAAGATGAAATCCTACAAATATTTGGCTAAGGCAAAACCTTATTGTCAATTAGAAAAATCTTTCTGTAATTCATTTACTCTGTTTTTTTAATATTAATAACTAACTCATATATTTAATGGATTTTAGATTGCTAAAACTTTTGAGTATGCAAAACAGAAGAACAATTTCAAGAATTTGTAGAAATGGAAATTTACCATGAATTTAATCCCCTTTCTCTAACCACTGTCTACTCACCAAAATGTCAGTTTGATGTCCTGATGTCAGATGAAGAACAAATTGTAAAATTAAAAATATGATAAGGTATGTGAAAATTACATAAAATAAAGTATTACATGGGTTTTGACACACACACTAATGGTATCTTCAGGTAATTGTAAAAAATTATATATTTTTCAAGGTAGAAAAATAAATTCACAGTTTATGTCTACAACCTTGGGAGAGATGGGCCATTACTACATCCAGTGCGCACACACACACACACACACACACACACGTGTGTGTGTGTGTGTGTGTGTGTATGTGTGTATTACCATTGTCCATGCTATTTCCCCCTCATATTCTAGTAAAACAACAGAGCTAAACTGCCATCATAAGAACAACAACAAATTATCACAGTGCATAGAGAAGAAGCAACTAACTAGCAATATATTCATTGGAGATCACTTATTTTAGTAGTAGTGTCCTCCATAGTGACATCTAGGTTCCACTTTTTTTTTTTTGTAATAAAGCAACTAAGTTCTCAGAAGAAGACAGAAGTAAGAAGTAAATAGAGGCATTCATTTTCTAAGTGGTTTTTCTTATTTCACATACATTTAGTAAACATACAATATAATAAATATTTCTAAAGTTCCAGGTATTGCATCAGTATCAATGATCATGCTATAGCCTACAAAAGGAAGAAAAAGCTAAGAGTGAGTTTCCCAAATTCCCTTTAGGAGAAAATCTTTCAATTTTGAATATTACTTTTTCAAAGGAATTAAACTAGATCATTTTGTATTATAAGCCATTGTTAGTGAAATGAAGAAAACTCCAAATCTAAGCCTAAAAATAAAAAATAAAGATACTTCTGGAAAAATTAGGATAAGAAGAAATTACAGAGAAGATAACATCTTTGATCACTTTTCTGCATTGTCTTAGAGACTGGTAAAAACAAAAATCTATTTGGAAATAAAACTGTAATGAGTTACTTTACCTAAATGAAATGCAATTTTATCTGAAAGGGCCTCCTTTTTTCTTTCAGTGTGAGGCAACAATAATTTAATTTAGAAGACTGTTAACCTCCAATGTAACAGATATATAAATCATACTAAAAGTGCTTTGGAATTTCTCATGAGCAATGAAATAGTTCCCAAGACCAATAAAGGAGCTCAGCTAAGTGACTTATCTAAAATGTACACCAGGTAGCAAAGAAGAGGATACAGGCTTAATGAAAAGTAAATACTATCCAGTTTCCTCTTTCTACATTTCAATAATTGTTACTTTACTCAGATATAGTTTCAAAGTAATTTTCTCATTTTTTACCTAATAATATTTCTTTTATTCTGTTTTTTCTCTTTCCTTTTTCAGGCAGAATTTGTATGAACTTTGAAACCATTAAAAAGAACCTAATTCCATTTAAATTTAAAATTAACTCTGTTTCTCAAATATTTGATTAAAAATTTTGCCTACTTAAGTTTACAAAATGCTATTTCTATATAAGTGTATGATACAAATTATATCATCCTAAATTAAAATTTAAAAATGCTTTAGAGCAACTATTTTCACATTTCACATAAAAAGGAAATAGATTTAAATTAAAAAACTCAGCAGATGCTTGCAAGAACACATACAACAAAGAATCATTCCCTGTGAGCCAAGGTAGTAGTCTATTTTAAAAGCTCAAAATAATTCATTTAAAAATAATGTAAAATGAAAATATTTTATACTACCAGAGTAATGAAATATTATACAACCCAGCATCTTATTAAATATTTTAACTAGTAATAACATTTGCCAAGTAAGCCAAACAACTTCTGAAAATGGTAACCCTAAGTTAACATAGCAAGAGAAAATTTGCTTTTCACAGTATTGGTAAACTACATTACTAAGCCACAGACCTTTGAAATATGCATTAGCCAGTACTATTGTCTGTTGTGAATAAGAATGTGGTATCAGAAAAGGGAGCATTATGTTATCTCAGTTGTTGATATTTCAATAGCCAAAGTGTGGTTCTTGAATTAGTTTCTTCCAGATCTGAAAATCCTTCAGATTAGCATTTATCATACCATTTGTTGGTACACTGCCAGTGTTGGGGTCTTTTCTGTTTGCAAAACTTAAGTCTGTAGAAAAATTTCAGACTCACTTTGGTGAGCATCCATTACATCTATGTTTATAAGAGAATTGTTCATTACCTCTATGTCTATAAGAGACTTGTTCATCTACTCTTGATACCTCTACAAAAGAAAGCCCAAATATGGGTCCTGAAACTACTGCCTAATATCAGTCTACTCAAAGAAAATCTTTCTATCAAATAATTTTACTACTTGTAAAGGAGTGGAGGAATCCTGGACTGCAGGCATTCCCTCATCCAGTGACCATTCTGTTGGCATTTGAAGCATGGCCCTGCAGGGGTGCCTTGTAAATTCCCTGTACTAGGCATGAAATCATGCAATCTCAGTTGGCTAATCGAGTACCAAATAAAGGCAATTCCCTTAAAAGAAAGTCCTGAGAAACTCAAAATATAAGCAAAGAGCAAAGTAAAAGACAGTAATGGGAAACAGGGTAACAGATCTTTTTGCCAACGGGAAGGAGACCGAGAGTTGGAGGAAGAGGAGGCAGGAGGTAAAAAAGGATGAAAAATAATTTTCATCAAATAACCATGTATGGCAGCCAGCTAAGCATTCCACTGAGATTTTACCACAAACTAAAAGGAGAAAAACTCCCAAAAGCAAATACAAATCTTGGTTTATTTGGAATTCTCAAAAGCATAATAGTTCTAAAGTAGCATGTTTATTTTTAGTTATAAGAGTAATAAATGTTGACTATAGACAAGTTTAAATATATTGAAACGAAGAAAGCCATGCAGAAAAACCAGTAAACATTAATATCTATTGTACAAAGCCTTTTCTACATATGTCTTTGCATGGGTATGCATTTTTATTTCTTGTATTTTGCATCCATATTGTTTTTATAAATGTGTTACAAGCTAAATAAACATCTTTACATGCAGCCAAAGGGCTGTGAGATTGTGGCCTGTATTTTATCATTTACTTCTTAAATATGACAACTGTATGCCTATTTAGCAGCCAAGAAGAAAAAAGGTGGAACTGGATATGAATAGAAATTAATTTGCCAAAAAGGGGTTGCCATTCAGGTATACCAATAAAGAGTTAACTGGTTTAAAGTATTTTTCCACAGAAAATTGGAACAGCACCAAAGGAATTTATGCTGAAATTCCTTAATTGTTGGAAATATTAGAAGATGTGCCTGTGAAGTCTATGTTTAATTAATTGTTTATTGGTACGTTTTAGGTCTACGTTAGGGTCACATTCATCGTGAGGAGTTTCTGCCTCTACACGATCCACCTTGATTCCTATTTTTTCCCATTCCCGCACCCTCCCTTCCACTCCTGTTCCCTCCTCATTGCTTGTGAAGACTATTAGCACATTTTTTGATGAAATAAAAGTTACAAGTGAATTTACACAGAATTAAGTATTCAAAACGAAGAAGTACAAACAACCAGTCGTATAAACGTTTCTATTGATACTGTATCTGGTTGTCATGATCGGAAGCAAACAATTAGCAGACTTTCAGCTCTGCTTTCCAAATACATAATGTTCGATCATTGGACTAGATAGTGCTCTGTTTGGCAAAGTGCACTTTACATCTTGAATTTCAAAAGCATCGAAGTAACCTTATGATCAAGCTCTTTTGAGAGTTCCCTCATACTGGATGGAAAAATGTGAAGTGTTATGCAAAAATGTACTTGTACAGCTATGATACCACCTCCAGCCAAACGAGAACTCTTCTATTTTGGGCAGAGTTAGGTTTTAATATTCTTTTAATTTTAGCGATCTTGCTTTTTGTAACTTGCTATGTTAATATCCTTATAAATTTACATAATCATTTTAGATTCTCTAGTACATTAAGACAGTTACAAATATAGGATAAAAAGTCCATAGGGATATTTTTCTGCATATTGTGTTTCACCTAAATAGATCAAACACTCTCCATCTTACAGAAAGGTAAAGGGAGTTTTTGTAAGGTTTTTCCACACAACAATAAAATACTGCTTATGACCTGAAGTGGGAAAACATTGCTTTCCAAAGAAAGGGAGACGAGAGGGGAATCTGGAAAAATGTGTAAGAGGGCTTGACCCATAGCACCAGAGCTGGTAGGTTGGAGAGGTAGAGAGCAGGGCCTGAAAGCAAACTGGTTGAGGAAGCTACAGTCAAGACAAATGAGGTTAGAAGTATCTTGAAGTCCAGGCTTCAGAGACACAGTCCAATGGGCTGGATAATTAATTATATTACTTGTGCCTCCTTTTCTGTCCCACAGCTCATTTTTGTTGGGGATCGAACTCATGATCCCAGGCAGGCCCAGTGCCACTGAACCAAATCCCCGGCTCTGTCTGTAGCTCTTAATAGCAAAACATTTCAGGAGGCAGGAAATTGAACTGAATTTCCTTGAACATTTAAAAGCACATAAATTATAATGTTATGTGGAAAATGAGGCAGGAGATAAACATCTCTAAAAGAATTGTGTTCATATGCATGACATAAGCATATATACTATATTTCTAGAATTCCTGTTGTAAACATATAGTGCTTTTCTAAAATAATTAAAATAAAAATTATTTTTTAAAAGTACTTCCCTGTGATTAAAATATTTGTTTGCCCAAAATAAGGCACTTTCTTCTTTTTTGGTTTGAAATTTAATGCATTTATACTTTTTGTAGATTGGGGCTCACTGCTGATCATCATTTGACAGGACAATTTTTTTCAAATGCATTAAATTATCTATTCTTGGAATTAAAATTAGAATCATCAAACAAGAATACATCTGGATTCATGTACATAAGGGCCTTCCACTAATGGAGACATTAAATGACCTCACTGAAGTCCTGAAGTTCCTCAACAATTTGTGTCAGTGTCCTCTTTAGTTATTAAAAACAAACAATGCCTTTGTTTCTTACCTGTATTTAACATATCAGATACATTGCCTTTGTATATTTTTTTCTGAGAATTAAGAAACAATTACTTAGCAAGATTTTTACTACTTGTTTACTCTGTAATAAAAAAACTATACATTTATCAAGTTTGAAATTTTCAGTGTTTTAGCTGTATTTTAATATTTGATTAGCCTTTTTGCCCTATTCCCTTATTTTTACATTTAAGATTGATAATTTCTTTAATGCACTTATCATTTTATAATCTATGTGAAACTACTCAATTTAAAATTTATAGATTTTCCAGTAATTTATTTGATATTCCTTATTCCTTTTATTTCTTTTTCCCACTTTTCAACTAGTCTACAATTGTGCTTATTCTTTGTTACAAGAGTTTCCAAACTCTGGTTACTTATTTTGTAACCAGAGTCACTGTTTTCTTCATGGGATAGTGTTTAAAAAAATAATCACCAAGACAAGGGGTCATGCAGGTTACACATATTCCTGTGACTTTCTAAAGGATTGTAATTACTCCTATGACTCACAAACTTTCCCAACAGATGTCTTGTACTTGGCTTCTATTTGAACTTCACTGATCTTTTTCCCTAGGTGGTTCTCATTTCCCATGCTGTGGTGAGGACATTTGACCTACGTATTAACATAAAGCGAGATTAAAGGAGGTAGAGCATAGAGGAAAGTTTATTCAGTGTCTGTAGAGAAACAGCGCAGTTTTTGTGGATTTTATTAGTGGAAATGATATTTGATATTTATGGTGGAAAACATCCTTAATGTATGCTAACTTTCAAAGTAAACAACTTTCAATACTGGATTTTTTTTAAACTTCTGTTTTCTCATTGGAAATAAATCCCAAAGATGACGCCAAAGGTGCTAGTTTTCCCACATTTTGCAAAGACAGCAATAAGTTCGTGTTAGTTAGGACCAGCTTTCTACCTGTGGGGCCTACTAAGAGAAGGTCCAGTACATTCACACCATCAATGTGACCACCTTCATCCTCACTCAAGTTAATATAAGAAAGGCAGGACTGTGGTTGGATTTTGAGCAACATGTTTATGGAAATAGCACTGCTTTCCTTTGTGAAACTAAGTGTGTGAGGAAGGGCTGAGGGAGAGTCACATGTAAGAGAGGAGAGATGCTGTAAAAGGGGAGGCACCTGCTCCCTGGATGAGTGATCACTGAGCCAAAGAGACCACAGGCCTATCCTGATGTTGTCATCAGAATGAAATGTGATGACAAAAATCTGAGAAAACTGTTTGAAAACCTCAGCTTGCAGCATGCTGTCATTTTAAGGAACTATTTTTCTCTTTGCTCATGCAGAAGGAAAAGGAGGGCTTGAAAGGTGAGCCATAACATTTTGGATGATTACTGAACACATAGTCTTGTCCAGGGATTTCTTAAAGTATGAACCCTATTGAGGTAACGTTGCATCAGGATTTGAAATAATTTGGTCAGGCATCTAGGAAAAAGAATGTTCCCTCCCAATTTTGAAATTCAGAAAGACACTCTAGTGGGTTCCACTGTTATCTCTGTCAGAGAATTTAGAGTGATAAAGGATAGAAACAAAGATTAAGAAACCATATGACTACTGAGCTAAGGATGCACGACCCAGAAAAGAAACTGTGGCATATACTGATTACTCTGAGGAAGGCAATGAAGGTAGCTCACTGTCCCTCTGAAGAAAGGACAGTTCAGTAGATGAGGCTAAGGGAAAAAGTATTACTCCATGAAACAGGAGGAACTCTGGATCAATCATGGCCTCCAGTGTGTGAACCAGACTGAATTAGAACAAGCCAGAGACACTGTGAATCATGTGCTGTGAACCTCTAGGCAGGTTCTCTACCTCAATCTTGTTGGACAAGGAGATTACCCAGAAAGAGTCCAAAAGGAAGATCTGCTAGAGGAAAGAGATCATGCTTCTTTTTAACCAACTCAACCCACTAAAGCTACAACCACAACTGTTCCTGGTGGGGAGTGGTATAGGTGAGATAGGTGGAAATTTAGAACAAGAAGATAAGCTTGGAAATGAGTTCAAGACTCATTTTATACAACTAAAATGATCAAGCTTTTAAAAACAACTGAGAAGCCACGTGTGGTGGCAAATTCTGTAATCTCAGCACTTGGACCCTGAGGCAGGAAGATCATGAGTTCACTGACAGCCTGAACTACACAGAGAGACCCTGTTTCAAAAATAAACACAAACAAACAAAGAGAAAAGGCAACCGAGAATATCATAAGCCAAAAATTACCTGAAAGTCAAGAACTGTGACCAAGATTTTATTTACAGAGAAGGAAAACTGTCAACATGTAACAACATATCACAACAATGCACTCGAAGCATGAGGTTGACCAGCTGACAATGTGATAAGGTAAGTTGGAAAAGGCCCTTCTCAGTCCCACTCCACAGCTGAGAAGAAAGTAGCAACCTTAAAGTGGCTATTTACTTGTCTCACCTCCAAAACAGGTTGTAATGATAATGATTTGTTTAAAAGTAAAGAATTTGCCAAAGGTGACCTGTATCAGAGGCAAGGAGAGCAAAGAGACCACCCAGCAGGTTTTGTTAAACTAGGCTGTTTTTTCATGTGGGTGTAAGTGAGCTGAGCCCCAGAAGGGAGTTAGCAATGAGCAGGGTAGAGCAAAGATTTTTAAGGGGGAACTTAGGGGGAGGTGGTTGCCAGGTGTTGGAAGTGGTCTGAAAAGCTGCTGCCTTGAGGACTCTGGGGGCAGAGACAGTGCAGCCATGCTCCTCAGAACGGGTGGCAGTGCAGGTGTTTCCTGGAACCAAGGGTGGTATAGGTATACTCAGACTTCCTGGAACTGAAGACTAAAGCATAGTGCTCTGTAAAGGCCTTTCCTGCTAGCAGGCTCTGAAACAGCCTTTCCTGCCAGGCGTAATATTGCTGTCTGTTTGTTATTATATAAAAAAAGAAAGCATTTGGGATGTGGATGCTGCTTCTCATGGCTGTTTCATGTGGGACATGCAGGCAGCACAGGCACCTTAATTGAGAAAGAATTCTTGAACGATGGGATGGTACAGGAGAGAGAGCTAACTGTAAGGTCCTGTAGAGATAATTAGGAACTACTGGGAGAAGCTATTGTGTGGCATGGCAAAAGGAATAAGAGGGCTAGAAAGACAAAAGAATGCAGGGAGGAGGAGGAGGGGAATCTAGTTATGGCTTGGTTGAGTGTAAGTATGAGAAATGATTTCATCTCTGAGGCAAAAGACAATTGATTTGAAGCTATAACAAGGTTATAACTAAAATCCACATAAGAATGCAGAATAGAAACATAGGGTGTGTAGGGTTCTCTCTATCAATCATTAATATAAAAAAGAAAGACCAAGACAGAAGGGATGAGGAAATTGCATGAAGCAGTAGGACAAGTAGGAGCAGAGGAGTTAGGCACCCTTTGGAAATCAGGACAGCCTGAGGGAAGTAGGAGAGGTTATTTGCAATTTCCACAAGGAGAAGTCATCAGGATACAGCTTTACCTGGGAGTGATGTACCCACTGGGGAGGGTCTCGTAGAGGGACAACTGTTGGGGTTCTGTAGGTAGCTAGGGAAAGTCTTGTCCATTTGGACCAAAGTTCAGCATCTGAGATGGTCCAGAGGGCCTCTGAGGCCTTTGGGCAGCTTCAGTCTTCAGTGTCCAGGCCAAGAAGATCTGAAAAAGAGCCTATTGGGGGTCCCTGGGATTATGATCCAGAGGCATCTATCAGCATTGGGCATTCTGACTTTCAGTGAGGTCTCCTATAGGAACAACATGTATTGTGAGGAATTCTGGAGTGCAGGTATTCCCTAATCCAGTGACCATTCTGTTGGCAATTGAAGTATGGTCCTGGAGGGGTGCTTCTGGTAAGGGTCGGCTTGTAAATTTCCTGTGCTAGGTGTAAAATCATGCAATCTCAATTGGTTAAGTCCTCAGATGCTTGCTGATAGTTCCCATGTGGGTGCTCTCAAGAGACAGCTCTGGGACCCCATGAAAGTGCCTATAGTTGTTCCCATAGGACTGGGCCAGGGAATGTATACGTTCTTATTCATCTTGGGAGACAGTGGATCTAAGGTTGTCAAGTTCAGACTATAAACACAGAAAACAGAACAAGCCTCTCTGTCTTGGCAGGTGAGGGAACAGAGAAGAAAGTCTCTGTAGATGAGGGGTTAGAGAGAAAAGTTTCACTTGATCTGAAGCTGCCAGCCAGAATGGCCTGCAGCACAATCTGAGTAGCCAATGACATATGGTGGCCTAGTCAGCATAAAAGTCTCAGGATAATGTTTTTGAAAGCCCTCCAGGGAGAGGTGCTCTATCCAAGGAAGGGCTTTGTGAGGGCAACTAGGCTATTTACTCATGTGAAAGCAAGTGAATTGAGTTGAACAAAGGAGTCAGCAATAAGCAAGGGAGAGAAAAGAGATTTATGGAGGAAGTTAAGGGGAGGTGGTTGCCAGGCATTGGAAGTGGTTTACATGTGTCAGTCCAAGGAGCCACTGCCTTGAGGAGTCTGAGGGCAGAGACAGTATAGCCATGCTCCTCAGAATGGGCAGTGGTGTAGCTGTTTTCTGGAACTGAAGGTGGTGTAGCTGTACTTGGACTTCCTGGAACTGAGGACTGGGGCATACTTCTCTGTAATGGCTTTTGCCACAGGGTGTGGCACTATTCTTGAATATAGCATAATTAGGTAAACTTTCTTAAAACCAAAAGGGTTAGGAATGAAATTCTGTTATCACTCAAGTTACTTTCACCTACTGGAAGCTCAGTATCCTTGTCAAAGAAAGTCAAGATAATATTGCTTAGGAGGGTTGATATAAATATTGATTTGAATTATTTATTTAAAGTAGTCATTAATAAACATCCCATAGATATATTTTGATTGATATAAATGACTATGTTTTTCTCCCTAGACGTTAGTTATGACCAGGGGTAAAATTTAATTATCAGCACACATGGTCCTTTGATTTTTCTCCAGGTAAGGGTTTTAAGTAAGGCCAAGTTGGATCATGTTCAGATTGGTGCCTGTAACAATATGGATGCATGATGCTCTCTTGCTGAGACATTTAGAAAAATAGAAAGCTTTAGCATTGCTTGTGAATAGAATACCATTATATGGAGCAAAATTATGATTCAAGTTGTTCATTATTTGTATATAGTTCAAGATATAAGTGAGAAAGTAAATATTACTTATATAGAACTTATAGAGTTCTATGTTGAGTAGTCTTTCTTCCTTTATCCCTCTTTTAATTTGTATTTAATTTAATTTTATTCCATATGAAATCCTTCTAACTAAAATATGATGTACTTATATATTTTTCTAAAGCTGTATGGTCTTTTCAAGACAGTATTATAATGTGTTTTGCTCCCATACACATTAAAGCTGATTCATAAAGACCACTGGGTGAGGAAAAAGTTGCCTCAACAAAGGCACAGCAGGACACATCTGGTGAAATAAGAAGATATGTAAACAAGTCTCGAAATCAGACTTCCAGATCAGCAAAGGTAGCCCCAAAGGGAAACATGATGGAACAATCTGGTATTGAACTACCAGGATTCCCTGGACTAGAAACAAAAGAGAACCTGAAAAAAATGAAGTCAGAAATAATTTTGCAGATAACAACAGAGATTGTGTCCATCATTCAAGACAAGATTAATAAATTTAGTGGTAAAAAATAGAGGAATGTAAAAAAAACTGTTCACACAAGTAATGGCAGAAAACTTCCCAAGTAGGAGAAAATAACTTGACATACAGATAATAAAGGTATATAGGACTCCAATTAATCATGGTTTAAAAAATCTACACCTAGGCATAGAATAGTTAAAATTCCAGAAACTCAACAGAAGAACAAAATTACAAGCAGTTAGAGAAAAGAAGCAAACCACATACAAAGGAAAGCCCATCAGACTCACAGCAGACTTCTCAACACAAACCCACAAGGCAAGAAGAATCTGGAATGAAGTATTTCAATCTGTAAGAGAAAAAACAACCTCCAACAAAGACTGATGTACCCTGAAAAACTATCTTTCAAAATTGATGGTGAAATAAGATACTTTCATGACAAAGACCACCTTAGGAACTTCATGAATGAAGCAGCACTCCAAAAAATGTAAACAATATTATAGGAAAGATATTGAGAAGCACAACCCAGGAAGCCCAGCAGAATGAATCCATCAGGCACAACAAGAAATTCAACGCAAAGGGGGAGAATCCAACAAAAGAAAAAGTAATGACAAGGATAAGTCAATGCATATCAGTTATAGCCATCAATTTAATGGTCTCAATTCACCAACCAAAAGAAATTGGCAGAATGGGTCAAGAAGCAAGATCCAACAATATACTGCATACAAGAAGCACACTTAATTCATAAACAAACTCCAGACTGGAAGTTAAAAGCTGGAAAACAGTTCTGTGTGACACAGGAACCTAAAAAAAAGCAGGCATAGCTAACTTATTTGAAGATAAAATAGATTGCAAACTAACATCGATTAAGCAGTACAAAGAGGGACATTATATCCTTGTAAAGGAAAAAAACAGGAAAAACAGATGATAATCATAAATATATATGCAACAAATAGTATTGTATCCAACTATATACTACTGTGTCCAACAAATACTAATGGACATGTAAAATCAAATAAGCACTACTACAATAATTTGGCGGGAACTCAATACTCCACTGTCACAAATATATAGATCAACTAGACAGAAAATAAACAAGGAAAAACTAGAACTCAATCAAACTCTTAAAAAAATAGACTTAATAGCTGTATAGAGAGTGTTCCACCCCACAAAAGCAGAATACACATTCTTTTTCACTACATATAGGTTATTCTCCAAAATAGACTACACACTTGCTCATGTTTATGTACATGCAAAGGAATTGACATTATCCTTTGTATATTATCAAACTTTAGTTGTGATGAAATTGGACATTGTTAGCAAAAGAAACCTCTAGAATTTCATAAACACATGGAAATTGAACAACACACTTCTGAATAACTGTTCAGTCACAGGGGAGATTAAAGAAGAAATCAGTTTCTATAATTAAATGGCAATGTCAATACAACATATTGGAATCTAAGGGACACAATGAAAGCAGTTCTATGAGGTAAACACATAGCAGTTAATATTCATATTAGGAAGACAGAGCAAGCTCAAAGAAAAAAGCTGTTGCTGAACTTTAAGCTTCTAGAAAAAGAAGAGCAAGAAAAACCCAAAGCTCAAAGAAAGGAGGAAATTATAAAGATCAGAGCTGAAATCAATGCAATAGAGACTAAGAGAATGATACAAAAACTTAGCAAAACAAAGAGTTATTTCTTTGAAGGAATAAACAAAATTGAAAAACCCTTAGCCAACCTTATCACAAAACGGAAAAAAAAGACCCAAATCCATACAATTAGGAAAGAGACAGGTGAAATTACAATGGACCCAGCAGAAACCCAGAGGATCATCAATACCCACTTTGAGATCCTATATGCCAATAAGATGCAAAACACAGAAGAAATGGACAGATTTCTAGATACGTATGAATTACCAAAGTTGAACAAAGAAGGCCTAAGAATTCTAAACAACCCAATATCAATCAATAAAATTGAAAACATAATTAAAATGCTAGCAACTAAGAAAAAAAAACAGGCCCTGATGGATTCACTGTTCAATTCTATAAGACATATAGAGAGGAACTATTGCCTCTACTCTTTAAACTCCTCAATGAAATTGAAAGGGAAGAAATACTCCCAAATTCATTCCTGGAAGCAAGCATCACTTTGTTTCCAAAAGCAGAGAAAAATCCATCTGAAAAAGAGAACACTAATCTCACCAATGAACGTAGATGCAAAAATTCTTAATAAGATACTGGCAAATAGAATGCAGAAGATCATCAGAAAGATCATACACCCTGACCAAGTGGGATTCATCCCAAGGATGCAGGGATAGTTCAACATACACAAATCAATAAATGTAATATACTATATTAAGAGAACCAAGGACAAAAAACATATGATCATTTCAGTAGTAGGTACAGAAAAAACATTTGACAAAATCCAACATGCATTCATGATTAAAAAGAAAAACTCCAAAAATTTAAATAGCTGGTCTCTACCACAACCTGATAAAAGGCATCATGAAAAACCATCATCCAGTAACATACTAAATGGTCAAAAACTGGAATCCTTCACATTAAAATCAGCCGCAATACAAGGATGTGCATTATCACCACTCCTGTTCAGTATCGTTTCAGAGACATGAGCCACAGAAATTGACAAGGGAAAGAAATAAAACAAATAAAGATAGGAAACAGAAGTCAAATTGTCATTATTTGCAGATGACATGATACTCTATATAGAAGACTCCAAGAGCTCCACCTAAAATCTTCTAGACATAATAACCAACTCCATGGATAAAAAATCAACACACAAAAATTAATGGCTTTCCTGTACACAAACAGCAGATTTACTGAAAGAAGAACTGGAGAAACAACTCCCTTTACAACAGCATCCAAAAAAATGAAATGTTTAGGATTCAACCTAACAAATGAAATCAAAGACGTCTATTCTACAAATTACAGCACTCTGAGAAAAGAGATGGAAGAGAATATCAGAAAACGGAAAGACATCCCTTGCTCTGGGATATGAAGAATCAACATAGTGAAAATGACCATACTTCCAAAACTGCTATACAGATTCAATGCAATCCCAACTGAAATCCCAGCAGCATGCTGCACAGACCTTGAGAAATTAATTTGGAGCTAGAAGAGACCTACAATAGTAAAAGCAATTCTAGGCAATAAAAACAATGTAGGGGGTATCACAACCCCTAACTTGAAACTATATTAAAAAGCTAATGTGATAAAAACAGGATGGTACTGGCAGAGAAATAGACTTGAGGACCAGTGTAACAAAAGACTGGAAGATGCAGAAACAACTCCAGACACACTCAGCCACCTCATTTTTGACAAAGGAGCCAAACACTCTCACTGGAGGAATGATACCCTCTTTGATAAATGGAGCTGAAAAAATTAGGTTTCAGCTTGCTAATGATCAAAACTTGGTCCTATATCTCTCACTATGCACTAAACTAAGACGGAAATGGTTTAAAGATCTGAATATTAAACACTAAATTTGCTGGAAGAGAGTTAGGTAGAAATCTTGAAGACATTGGTGTAGGAAAAGATTTTTTGAACAAAACCTCAATTGCCTGTGAACTAACACAAACAATCAACCAGTGTGATCTGTTCTTATTAAAAAGCTTCTGCATGGCAAGAAGAACCACCAGCAGTGTGAAAAAAACAACCCACAATATGGGAAAAAAATTTACCAGCTGTTCCTCAGACAAAGGTCTACTATCTAAATTATATGAAGAACTTTAAAAATTCACACCTCCAAGTTTAAAGACCCAATCCAAAAGTGGGCATCTGAAATGAACAGACATTTCTCAGACAAAGAAGTAGAAATAGCAAATAAACATAGGAAAACAAATGTTCGACATCACTTGTCATTCAAGAGATGCAAATGAAAACAACACTGGGATTCCACCTCACTCCATAAAGAATGGCTGCTGTCATAAAGTTAACCAATAAGAAATGCTTGTGTGGCTTTGAGGAAAAGGAAACCCTTCTCCACTGCTGGTGGGAGTGCAGACTGGTGTAACCACTGCGGAAATCAGCCTGCAGATACCTCAGAGAACTAGGATTGGAACTCCCATTTGACCCAGCTGTTCCCTTCTTGGTATCTTCCCAAAGAATTGAAAGAACCATACCACAGTGAAACATGTGCACCTGTGTTCATAGCAGCACAATTTGTAACGGCTAAAATTTGGAAACAGCCCAATTGCCCATTAATGGGAGACTGGATAAAGAAAATATAATTTTTTAATAAAGTGGAATACTACTCACCCATAAAGAATGAGAAACTAGAGACATTTCTAGTTAAACGGATGCACATTGAGGTGATATTCTTAAGTGAAATAAATAGGACACACGTGTAAATACTGAATAGTTTCTCTGGTCTGAGAAACTGAAAGTGTAAATAAGGACTAAAAGATATAATAGGTAACGTGAAGTGGGAAGAAAAGGTGCAAAGGGGAAGGGGAAGTAGGAGGGGAGGGGGGAAAGAATGGAATGGAATTAATGTGAGAAAATGAAATAATGGAAAGAAAATCTTTGCAGATAGGGAGGGTGGGGAGGTTGAAACAGGGGAGGGGAAGGGGAAAAACAGGAACCAGAGTGGATCATGTAAAGGTGCATATTTCCAAAGATGAGTGTTAGTATACTGTATACCTTAAGTGTACCAATAAAATTAACTTCGAAAGGTATGTTGATTGACTTTATGATTTTATAAATAAGTAAACAAATTTAGAAAGGAGCACACATGGATTAAGCCTCTCTCTCTCTCCCCCTCCCCCTCCCTCTCTCTCTCTCCCTCTCTCTCTTTGAATGCTATGTTCTCTCTAATGCAATATAGGGCCCAAAGGCAGTGCTTTTCTCTTGAGGGCTGTGATGGTAGATTTTACATGTCAACTTGGCTAGGCTGTGTTCTGGTTGATTGATATTGTGCTCATCCAGATGTAGCTGTAAGAACATTAGTGGATGTGATTAACAAATATTTACAATCAGTTGACTTTTAAATAAATCAGATTATTTTCTCTAATAGGAGAAACCCTCATCAAATCAACTGAAAGTCTTCACAGGAAAGACTGAGGTTTCCTAGAAAAGAAGGAATTTTTCCTCGAGAGTGTAACACGGAAATCCTTCCTAGGTTTCCAGTGTGCCAACATTTTCTACACTGTTCTGACTTGCCAGCCCTACAATCATGTAAATCAATTGCTTAAGATCTGTCTCTCAATTATATATTTATACATATGGTATATATTATTGTACAGCTATTACTATAGCTTATTTATATATAATTACACAGATAATTATAAACATACCAATCACTTTCTCCACTTAACGTTTATACAATTGGCTCTGTTTTCCTGTAGAACTCTGACTGACTTGGAAAAACAAAAAAACAAAAAACAGCTGAGGGCTCTGGATGTAGCTCAGTGGCGCCACTCCTGCCTCATAAGTGCAAGGTCCGGAGTTTGATCCCCGGTCCGAAAGTAAATAAATAGATAAATAAAGCAGCTGAAAGCTGTCCAGGAGAATGAGAATGTGGTAAAGAAAGAGCCAAAGGAAGTATAGCTCTCTCTGAATGGGCAATTTCTTACACAGGAAATGCTAAGTTTCACAACGAAGTCAAGAAACATGCTTTTCAAGTGTTTTATTAAAAACATTTGTTTATTTTCAAGTGAAAAAATTGTGTCAAATAGTCCCTGTGCAAAAGTTTTTGAAACACAAACAAAATTTGATAATACAATTCAACTAAACCTTTGTTTTGGATAGGGGTAAGAGGTTTTTGTATTCTTTCAAAGTGTTTGTGAGGGACAGTGTAAAAAGGGCCCTGACCAGTACTCCTTTGCGCCACACAGATCCTCCTTCATTCTTTCTGAGTTCCTCGAATCCCCTCAAAAGATGCAGCCGCGCTCAGTGTGATGTAGAGGGTAACTGCGCGACCAGCTCTGCTTCGCACTGCCATCACGCTGACGCTTGCTAAAATGCCCAAACCCAGTGGGATAAATAATTCACGGTTTCCCTGAAAGATTTGAGGGAAGGGGGTTGACAGGCTGGTAATAACGCTGCTGCACTCATCTGCTTTCAAAGGGAGCAAGGACTTGTCAACTCTATCTCAGTGCACAAATACACCATGAGATTCCCAGCCCAAAACTAAGATTCTCATTTTTCAGCCACGGCGACTCTTAATTTTTCTTCTACTGATACTACAGGCGTGAACAGAGAAGTGAGATGATTTGCAGCTCCAGCTGTAAAAGAAGTTTCCGAGAAACAGTAGAAAAAAAGAAGTTTGGGCAGGGTTAGAAGATTCGTTTTCTTTTAAGGCACTGTAAACTGGGAAGCAGCAGCGCAAGGGCTTAATGAGTTTCTGTCTCTGTACGGTGACAAACCCACAATTTGGCCATTGTAAAAGTAATGATATGTTTCATTAATTTCATACGTTCTTTTAATAGCGTATTTGGAGGGAAGGCTTTTTTGCTTTAGAAATGGGAGCAAAGGAAAGCTGATAAAAGCTTCAAGTTGGTCTTCAGTACTTCCGGGAATAGATGAATAACATTCAACGGCCTTTTCAAACGCACAGACAAATCTCGTAATTTATACTAATAGAAGGCTGGAAATCTTTGCTTCCTATCCCCACAGTCCACAGTCCCTTCCCTGCGGTTTGCACACACGCACAAGCATACACACAATATAAACACTCCTCTCTCGTCCATTCCCATCTGGAAGGTCGTGTCCCGTAACCTCCACTGACTTGGGCACTGTGGGGCACCGTCCCCTGGGCTATTTCCAAATCTCCTATGCAGATTGCTCTTCAGAATCAAGGTGCCTAACGCTGAAGCCCCACCTGCCTCTTCAGTCCTACCCTCATGGTGGAATTGCTTAGGTTGGAATCCTCCAGAACCTGACCCAGACAGGGTTCAAGTACAATTTCGTGATGGCATCTAGGAAGCACAGTTTGAGGAATGGAGCCACGAGAGGGAGAAGCAAAGGCACCGCTAAAGTATGTGCCACTGAGCAAGGTACCATCGTTTGCAGCAGGGCTGCAGTCCTGCCCAGGACTGTTGGAAGCCAGGGCAAGACATATTTTAGTTACTCTTATTGCAGGACTTTTCCAACGGCCATTGGCTGAGGGCTGCCCTGGGAGAATGAAATCTTATCCTTTCTAGAATTCACCATTTGGGAATCAGTAGAAGCTGTTGGAGCAAAGCCAGCAGGCTTACGGGGGCCATGAGCATGTGTGGAGCGAGTGGGAAGGGGAGGGGCGGAGATGAAGCAAGTGTGCACGCGACAGCGCCCTAGGATGTGTCTGTCTTCTACGTCACTCACTCAGCAAGCTGCTCTTCCCACAACTGTCCAAGAGCTGCTGCCCATGAGCCACACAGCAGACTCACCAAACCAGTACCTAAACGTTCATCTGCTGTGCTTCTTAATGTGCGGAAACTTACAAGTGAGAAGTCCTGCTTGATTTGGACTTTAGAAACATATCTTGTCCGGTAAATTTGTAACAAAGTCATCTGCAGTCTACACATCTATTTTAAAAGTTGATGCGATCAGTGTGTTCACTCTTCAGAAACGTCTTCTTTCCCTTAGTGAAATTTCTGTCATTTCTATTGTAACATTGTGAAAGTAACGAGGATTTGAAGGAGTGATCAGGAAAACAATTTACAGCATGAAGTTAGTATAGAAAAAAAATCAGCAGTTGTAAAGTAAATGTCAAGGTCAGGTGTAGTAGTCTGAAACAGGAAAATTAGCCTTTTTTCTATCTTGTTTTCCATAGAAGCTCTCTTTTCGCCAACCTGGAGAATGACGTGCCATGCTAACAACCTTGCTAGGACTAGCACCTTAGCCAGGCACAACTCCGGGATGCTGAGATTTCGGCAACGGCATTTCACTGACTGAAATTTCTGGGACTAGTGCATACTATCTTGAAAGACCCACTCATGACTGGTTATTTCACTTACTTACTTTCATAAAATCATTAGTCATGGTCAGAGAAAACATTGATTCTATACCGATAGCAATAGAATTACGTTTCCCATTCATTTTACTATCTGAGAGTGGGGTTGTTGAGAAAAGAGATATAGGGAGACTAAAACAGGGACACGGGCGAGCGACAATGGTGGGCTGAGAGTATACACACCCTGGGAGACAAAGCCAAGGGAAAGGAAGTAGTTCACAACCTAGGCATCGAGGGAGACTCCCAGGGCTACCTTTTTCCACAGCCTCCTGCAGGAACATTCTTGAGGGTACCTAGCTGGCCTTCACTCTGAGAGAGGTGGCATGGAAACAGTTACCTCTAGCCAAATACCTGCATTTCTAGGTCTGTTTTCTTGCTCAGAGTGTGATACTTCTTACTGGAAGCCCTTATTCTCCAGAGCCTGGCAGGACATTGGATGACACTCCTGGGTCACCAGGCGCTCTCCCCGATAAGAGCTTTTCTCCTCATAGACTGGTTAGTCTTCCAGTGACTCAGGTCTTTGAAGACATAAGACCAAATACTTAGATGAATCCTGTTCAGGCTTGTGTTGCGTGCATGTGTGTCCCTTATGTGAAAGCTCATGGATACATATGTGCGCAAGCTAAAGAGAGCATAATAATTTCCCAGCATGCCATGAATAGGAGAACAGCTGTTTGTTTCAGATATTAAAAGAATGTAAATTGAGTTGAGTTTTCTTTTGGCAAAAGAACAAAGAATATTTAAGTGTCCTGCTTGCACTTAATTTATTTTTAGGTTTATTCAGCACCATTTGTCAGGTTTCTTGAGTTTGACCTGAAACTGACCTCTAGACAAACTCAAAGGCAAACAGAACCCTGAAACTCTATCTCTGTGTTCTTTTGTCCTGGGAACTGTAAATCGAGGCATTAGGTGAATAACACAGCTTGGCTTTGTGTCATGAAAAGTAATTTGGGCTGCGGTAAGGGCAGGATTTATGAAGCTGTCTGGCCAGGCGTGGGCAGAATGCCAGCTTACACCTGCTTTGTAGACATGGATGTGTGCAGTTGTCACACTGCTAAAGCAGCCAAATTTCTTTCACTGCAAAGAGGCACTGCTGGGGTGGCCAATTCAAAAAGCAAGGAGGGGCAGAACAGGATGAGGGTAGGGAGGGCTGAATTTAGGGCTAGCCAACCATGCTTTAGTAAATAAATATATCACAAACTTCCCTTTTCTAACTCTGGAGCAAAACTCTCGTTGAACAAATGAATCTTTATTTCCTAAACATTGTATCTAAGTAATCTTGGGAATTCCGCAAGAAAAGGGAAGTAAATGAATTTGTACAATTTTTTTTCTTTGCCAGAAAAGGGAGATTATGACATAAGTAGAGTAGTTATATGATTCATTTTCTAAACCAGGACACCTATCAAAGTAAAAGGAAGAGGGCTGTAGTAATTAGGCTGAGACTACAGGCATAAATTGGGGCTGACCAAGGCAAACTGGGATAGATGGTGACCCTGGTCATGAAAATTTACACTACCACACAATGAGCCTGCTAAATGACTGTTGTGTTACAAGGATGCTTTTCTAAGAAGTGACAGAAATTATACTGTCTCTTGGCTGGTGCTGGATCCTCCACAAAGCAGATGGCCAAACTGTCACCATGCCAGAGCACACTGAAGAATTTCTGTAGCAAAATCAACATATCTCTTTTTCTCAGTCTCTTTTCCCTCTCAGAAAGTGCGGAAGCTCAGCAAATCCTTGCTTTTCCTGAAGATGGCCATCACATAGAGAACAAACACTGGTCAGGGTCTGATTAATTAGGATTAATAACACAAGTTGGGCTGCATGTGGGGAACAGCCATTTTGATCTCAATGCTAATGAGCTTTGACACGACTCCCCCTTTTTTAGTAAAATCATCTCAGAGTTTTCAATTTTCTTGCCACTTTCTGAAACTTTAAAGTTATGCTAGTGTATTAATTTTCTATGAGTGCCACAACAAATTATCAAGAATTTATTGTCTAAAAAGCACAGGAATTAATTTTCTTACAGTACTGGAGGCCAACAGTTTGAAATCAAGGTGTCAGCAGAGCCACATTCTCCCTAAAGGAGAATTCTTTGTTGCTTCTTCAAACTTATGGCAAGCTTACCTTACACCTGACAATTCTCTCTTCACATTGGCTACTCCCTAGGTCTTGGTGTCCTCTCCTTTTTTAAAATATAAGGACAGAGTTCACTGGACTTAAAGCTAAATCCAGGATGATATCACCTTCCTGAAATGTTAACTTACATCTGCGAATATCCTATTTCCAAATAAGATCGGATTGGAGATAAGTTTGGTAAACAGTCTTCATATCAAAGCAATTAGTAAACCACAAATAAGGATATTCCTAAAATGTAGCCCTTTTAGCCCTGCTGTTCCTAGCCACATCCAGAGGGTTGATCACATGGGTTTCCTTCTGAATCCACTGTATTTTCTGCAGAGCTTGGGGATGTCAGAGTCCATGTGTTTGCCTCCATGGCTATGCACCTCACAGAGAACCCGAGGATGCACTTTCTAGCCCTGCGACAATCCTCCCCGTCCATCTCAACAGATTAACTCACTAAACCTTAAAGAATAGTCTCACAGATAATTTTCCAGGCTCTCTATTTTGTACATCTTTCAGGGTTTTTAAATTGTTAATTCCAGAAACTGCACACACTGACAAAATAATAGATTAAGGTTACACAGGCTTAGCACCTCAATATTCGTATCAAAGATAAGAGCCCAGAAAAAGAAGCAACCTGTAGAGAATGTTTGAACTTAGCTCTAACAGAAGCTTAATACAAGTTTAGGTGACTTAGGGAGAAGGAGAGGACATTTAAATGGAGTTTTAAATCTCTCTTTTAATTTCTAGGCACAATGGTGATGAAAATATATCTTTGGCCTGCAAAAGTCAGAAACCCAACTCAAAAAGCTCATGAAATGAAAATGGGCTGAATTGTAGGCTATATTAATGCAAAAGTCTAAATTTAGGCCCAAGGATGTCTGGATTTTGCTTCTTTAAAAATGACGTTGAAGTATATCTTTCTCTTCTCTTTGGACTTCCTCTATTTTTAGTTAATTCTTTTAGAAATGGCCACAGAAGTGCCAGATTTGCACCTCTTCATCTTATTAACTCCACCAGAATGTATGCGCATCTTTGCTAGTGGCTCCAGTGGTGTGGGAGTTACTGTCAAGTGGCCGTGACTGCCACATGTTGACCACTATTAAAATCATCCTGTCAGGGGCTACAGTACTTTCATAGTCCAGATCTGAGTCATCTGCTCAACTTGGAGCCCTGAGGTGTAGGGTTTTAACTGCACTCAAATCATACAGATCCTTTCTTTGAGGAAAGATATATGATGGTGTAGGAAAGGAAGAGTTAACGAAGCCAGCTCAGGACAGATGTCCACTCCACTCACTCTGATGACCTTTATGAGCGTGTTGTATACTTCTCGGAACTCCTAGCCAATTGTTGGAGGTGTGTCTGTCCCCAGGTAATCCACAGAAACTCAACACGTGTGCTATGGCAGTACAGATACGGCAATATATTTACCTACCTACAGTACCTTACACTCTATTTTCAGGCACAAAGGGTATATTAAATTGTTATAGTTGCTATAACAAAATACCAAAGATTGAGTGGCTTGAACAGCAGAAGTTTATTCTGTCACTGTGTTGGATGCTAGAAGTCTCAGGTCAGGATGCTGGCCAATTAAGTTTCTGGTACGGGCTCTCTTGTTAGCTTGACAAAAGTTGAATTCTCCTTGTGTCCTCATAAGACATTTGTTTTGTGTTCCTGGAAACAGGAGGAGGGGAGAGGGGGGAGGGAGAGAGAGAAATGGGGGAAGGAGAGGGAGAGATTTACTGTCTTTTTCTCTTCTTGTGTTGACACCAGTCATACTGGATAAGAGCCCTACAATTTGACCTCATTTTACTTTAATTACTTCCTTAAAATCTTTATGCACAAATAGTATCACATTGGTGGTTGCAATTTCAACATATGAATTTGCTGTGAACATAATTCAGGCCATAGCAATGGAGCAAACTTATTTCCATTTCACGTAGCTCTTGCTTGTTTTCCAAAGACATAGAACAATACATTTTGACGCTGATTAACTGTGGCATGTGGTGCCGCTTCAAATATTTTTTCAAGTACAAGATATAAAATGTTTCCAGTTTCCAATCCATGATATCTCAGAGGTCATATCCTGATCTCAAGCACAGCCAGAATCCTATTAGTCTTCCTCTATCAATTAACCCTGCAATTTTTTTCCATTTAATTGCCAGATGTTTTTCCTTGGGTCAATAGGCCAGCAACTAGAATCTTGCCCAAAAAGAATATTTTTAGACATGAATGACATACACACACACACACACACACACACACACACACAAAACACATTTAAAAATATTTTATACAATGCTACACAGTCGTATTCTTAAACAAACACTGATGTTATAGCTATACATGATTTATGGATACAATCTCTTAAGTATCATGGTGGTTTATTATTTGATTTCTTCTTCTCTGTAAGCCAACATCAATATAGAAAAAACCAACTATAAACATGTGATACCTATTAAGTGTAACATGAAATGTGATCCTTAAAAGCAAATTGGTTACTAATTCTTAGAGCTGAGCCTGTCCAAATCCCATTTAAACTAAGTTACTTGTTCTAAGGAACCATTTAGAAATCCAAGTCTAAGAAACAAAAGCAGAATTAAACTCTGACAGTATGTTACAAAACAAACAAAAACAAACGAACAACAACAATGACAAAAAACAACCCTGACTCTTCACTTCAGTCTCCAGTGCCTTGCCAAATTCTCCTAGGATTTGAAATGCAATCTTTCCTTGCATTTCTCAGGCACTCATTACCCTAGATTTCTAATGCACCAAGTTGCTGCACCCTGTTTTTTTGCCAATTTGACTCCCAAGTCATACCTCTGGATTTATTTTCCAATTATCCAACTATTCCACTGTTCCTAGTTTTTAGCTGGAAATAAATTTACAAGGAAAAATGAATAATATGGAAGTAACCTCTTAAACATCTCCACTTAGAAAGACATTGCATCTATATACTTAAAACATTCGTTCTTTTTGTCAGGCCTTAGTTTTCTATGACTTTGGAAAAGCTTTGTGTGTATTCTTGAAATTACTTTGTCACAGGAATTCTGAAAAGATCAACGCTTCCATTTTTGTAAAGACTAAAACTAGAGTTACTGAAAGTTTGGGATTAAATGCATCTTAATACTTTTGTTCAAAAATTCCTGGTTTCCCAGGCCTCCTGAAAAAAAAAAAAAAGACACAAAAAGCGGGTGACAGGTGCATAGAAATTTAATCTCTGAGGACAGCATGCATACACCTGCACAAGCCTTGCTTCATTATGTGATCCAGTTGAATGTAAGTACAATTAAAGCTTCTTTGGCATTAATTAAGGCAGTTATTACTAAGCCCAGCATTATATGTAATTTAGCTTTATAGAACAAATCATAAATTTACAATGACCATCAGCTCTGGCATTGGATTTATGTAATGGTGATGGTAGTGGAATTAGCCCCAGGAAGATAGCACTGATGAGTACTTATTTTTCTTTCTAGAATAAAAGTAAAGAGGTTAATATTTTGAATGTAATACTTGACAACTTCTATTATGGTTTTAGTCACCTTTTAGTGTATTTCCTAACTGTGAATACTACAGAAAAGGGCAAGGAATTAATCAGGTTGCCTAAAGAGTTGGATTACACAGCATGAAGAGCAATTCATGTACATTACTTGCACAATTCCTATAGGGAGTTGTGAAATAGCGGCCTTAAATTTCACATGCCTGGCCCCAGTCCACCTGGATGTGGTTCAAACTCATTGCCCGTAGCTAGCTGCATCCAGAGTGGGAAATCAGTCACTACATTAGGACGGATGGCAAATGACTCCAATTCACATATTTCAGCTGGTATGGTTTTAACCTAGAGCGACGCCAAATTAGAAAACTCTGCAATTCTGCAAGCTGAGTATTAGGACTACACTGAAGTCCAAATACATTTCTGGTTTGAAGAAGTTGACAAGATGACTTTTCTTCAGAATTCTTTTAGTGGTTGCACACTGAGTGAAATTTCAAGATGGACCACGTCATCGGCTTCCTTCTTTCCTTGTCTCACAGGGTGTGGGAGGATGCTGTCAGCACAACTAAGCAGCAATGATCTCTTTAAACATTGACCTGACTTATGGTTATGGGTATAGTAGTTAGATTGAAAAGCCAAATTCAGAAAAGATTAAAGTCTCTCAAATATTGCTATTTTATTTTAAAGAGAAAAGGAATATGCTGTAGAAAAATAGATTAATGACGTGAAGAAGAAAACGATAGAAATGTCAACTTGCTCAACCATATGAAGAAATGGTCAATTATTTTGAGTGTGGGAATTTAAAATAAAATATAAATGAGATATAGTTTTTGTACCTATCACATTGAAAAGAAATATCCAGTGTCGGTGAGGATACTGGCAAGATGCTTTTCTATCAGAACAAAGATTTGCCACAATTTTTATAAAAGGAAATTATCAATATAAATTTAAAAATTTAAAAATTCATAGTCTTTATTGGTCATCTTTCCTGTTGCTGGGACAAAATGTTTGACATGTACAACTTAACAGAAACAATGTTTTATTTGGCTCGTAGTCCAGAGGTTTCCATTCAGATTCAACTAATTCAATTGCTGTGGGTCTGAGGTGAGGCAGAACATCATGGTGGGAGTAAATGAGTTAAGAGATCATTAGGTTTGTGTGTTTATTCAGTAGTTGAGGAGCTCATGCATGTTTTGAAACAATTAACCCAAGGTGTAATAAGAAATATGGTGAATGTTTAAATTTTAGAAATTTATTACAGTAAAAGATATATTATCATTAATCCTCAAAGTACTCCCATTGCTTCAAGCACACTGATGTGACCCATCTTGCCACTTTTTGAGGCATGAGAAGAAGACTTCTTCTTATTTTTAGTTGCATTTTTTGTGATTGCTTCAATGCTCTGCATCCATTTAAAGCATTTATCTTTCATGACCATTCTGACTTTGGGGAAGAGCCAGAAGTTCCTCTGTGGTCTTCTGATGCCTGGCTGCTGTTACCTCTTGCCTGCTGTACAATACCTGTCTGCCAGGCTACCCTGGACTGAAACCGCTACAAACTGTGGCAGAATGGTGAACAGCAGAGAAACAGTCTCTCAGACATCTGGAATACAGACACTGGCATATAGTAACATGAAGAAGAAAAGGAGGTGGGAAGTGGGTCCCCAGGACCCAGCAAGGATCTGAAGTGAGAAATGAAGCCCACGGAGGGAGGAAAGAGAGGGACCACAATGTGGACGAGGGAGATGGCAAGCAGCACTTTCTCCCTGAGCTCTGGCTCTCAGTGTGGGAGGGGTAATTAAAACATGCAGACCCACAGTGGCTACTGGTAACCACAGAGGCCTCAACAAAGAAATACACCAACGGAATGGAGCAGTGGATACTGCAGGATGCAGTGGTTGGGGAGTTATTTGGGGTCTGGTGCTCCCCAGGAGAGGGCCATTGACCATTCGGCATTTTGGAAAGGTGCTAACAGAAATCAGAATTCAGAGCAGCTTTAAGTTGGCTCCATCTAGCAGCTCCAAGTGTTACAGTGAGGCAAACTGGGTTCAAACAGGCAGGAGGTCAGTGAGCTGACTTCAAGCCAGCAAGGCAGCCAGATCAAACTGGCAAGAGACACTTGGAATGTTATGGACTGAAAAATTTGGGTTCCAGTTGATGTACCCCACAAAACTACCTTTCAGAATTGATGGAGAAATACAATACTTCCATGACAAAGAACATCTGAAGAAATTTATGACCACCAAACCAGAATTCTAAAATGTTCTGAAGAACATTCTATAAGGTGATAATGAAGACTACAACTCCATGAACCCCAGTGAAATCAATCCACTAGGCAAGATAAATACTTAAAAAGAGGTAAAAGAAAGTGAACCAACAACAGGAAAATAACATGAGAAGGATAAATCAATACATATATCAATTACCAATGTAAATAGTCTCAATTCACTATGCAAAAGAAACAGATTGGCAAAATGATCAAGAAATAAGATCCAAAAATATGCAGCATACAAAGAAACATATTTAACTCAAAAAGAAATTCATACACAGAAAGTCAAAGGATTGAAAACAATACTCCATGGGAAAGGAACCCAGAAAAAAGAAGGGGTAGCTATTCTATTTTTAGACAAGGTGTATTTCAAGCCAAGACAGATCAACATAGACAAAAAAAAAAAAGGTCACTACATCCTTGTTAAGAGAACAATCCAAGAGGAAGATCAGAATCATAAATATATGTGCACCAAATACCCATGCAACTAAATATTAACAGACATAAAAAATCACATAGACATTAATACAGTTGCAATGGCTGACCTCAATACAGTGTCAATACACTTTCACAAACCTATAGATCTACTAAACAGAAATTCAACTGTTTCAGAACTGAAACAATTTTTTGAACAAATAGACTTAGTAGATGTCTACAGAGTGTTGTTCTAACCCACATTTTTTTCAGCTTCACGTGGGATGGTCTCCAAAATAGACTACATACCAGCTCATAAAACATGCTTAAGTGCAAAAGAATTGAAATTATCCCACGAATACTATCAGAGCACAGAACAATGAAATTAATGGCAAAAGAAATCATGAAAATTGTATATACACGTGGAAATTAAATAACACCCTCCTGGACAACCAATGGGTCACAGATGAAATTAAATCATTTCTACTACAATTAAATGATAATACAAATACAATGTACTGAAACTTATGCAATGCAATGAAAGCAGTCCTATGAGGGAAATTTATAGTGGTAAATTCCTACATCAGAAAAATAGAACTAGCTCAAATAAGTAACCTAATGTTGAACCTCAAACTTCTAGTTTTCTTCTTAGAGGAGCAAGTCAAGGCCAAAGCTTGTAAGAGGGAGGAAGTTATAAAGATTAGAGTGGAAATTAATGCAATTGAGATTAAGAAAATAATACAAAGAATCAATGAATAAAGAGTTGCTTCTTTGAAAGATTAAATAAAATTGACTAACCCTTAGCCACCCTTATAAAAAAACTTAAAGCCATTTAATTAGGAATGAAAATGAGTGTTTCACAATGAATGCTTCAGAAATTGAGAAAAATCATTAATATTTTCTTTCAAAACCTGTATTCTAATAAGAAAACACAGAATGAGAGATTTCAGAATAGACAGATTCCTAGATACATAGAATTACCAAAGGTGAATCAAGAAGATATAAAAATTCTGCATAACCCAATATCATTCAATGAAATTGAAGATGCAATTAGAAGCCCACCAACAAAGAAAAGCCCTGAGGGATTCACTGCTGAATTCTACAAAATATTTAGAGACTATCTAGTGCCACTACTCCTCAAACTCTTTAATAAAATTGAAAGAGAAGTAATACTCCATAAATCATTCCTACAATCAAGTATTATCTTGATACCAAATCCAAAGAATCCAACCAAAAAAGAGAATTACAGGGCAATATCCCTAATGAACATAGATATAAAAGTCCTCAATATTGGCAAAGAAAATGCAACAAATCATTGAAAAGATTATAAACCATGATTAAACAGGAACATATTGGATGGGTCAACATATGAAAATCAATAAATGTAATACAGCATATTTAAAGAGACAGATAAAAAGCACATGATTGCCTCAATAGACACAGAAAAAGCATTTGATAAAGTCCAATACCCATTCATGATATATAGAATATATAATAGGAATAAGCATAGGAAAGGAAAAAGTTAAATTGTCATTATTTGCAGATGACATTATACTCTACCTAGAAGAACCCAAAAACTCCACCAAAAGATTTCTAGATTTAATAACCAAATTCAGTAGCAGAACTGGACACAAAGTCAACACTCAAAAATTAATAACACTTCTGTACATTAATAACAAACTCACTGAGAGAGAAATTAGGAAAATCACACCTCCCACAATACCATCCAAAAAAATGAAATACTTAGGAATCAAAACAATAAAGGAAGTAAAAGACTTTTACACTGAAAACTACAGTACTCTGAAAAAAGAGATTAAAAAAATATCAGAAAATGGAATAATATCCCTTGTTCTTGGGTAGAAGGAACTAACATAGTGAAAATGGCCATATTTCCAAAATTGTCATACAGATTTAATGCAATCTCAATCAATATCAGTAGCAATCCCCACAGTATTAGAGAAAACAATACTAAAATGTATTTGAAACCAGAAGAGAACTAGAATAGCAAAGCAATTCTGGGCAACAAAGACAAGGTAAAGGGCATTGCAATCCCTGACTTGAAATTATACTACAGAGCTATAGTAATAAAAACAGTATGGTACTGGGGGAAATCGGCCCTAGGATCAATGGAAAAGACTAGAAGATGAAGAAACAACTTAAATACACTCAGCCACCTTACCTTTGACAAAGAGGCCAAACACATTCACTGGAAGAAAGATAGGCTCTGTAATAAATGGTGCTGGGAAAATTGGCATGGTTTCTCTGGCACAGAAACTGAAAGTGCAAATAAGAACCAAAATGTATAGTAGGTATTGTGAAATAGGAAGGAAATGCTCAAATGGAAAGAGGAAATAGGGAGGGGGAGGTGGAAAAGAAAAGGAAGAAAAGAGGATAGAAAGAAAATGTGGAAACAAAGCTTTTGTAAATAAGGAGGGAAAGAGGGATTGAAGGGACAGGAGGGAAAGGGAGAAAAAGAATTCAGATGTCTTGTGCACAGGTACAAATTCCACATGATGGATACTATCATTACATATATTTAAAATTAATTTTGAAAAGAAATTGCACTGTGCCAGATTTGCTGAACAAGACGAATGAGGACACACTGCAATGTTCCTAGGAGCCTGCCTTTCTGTCGGATGGCACTCAGCAGCTGCATTCACCTTTCAGATCGTGTCTCTTAAAGGCACTCATGAGAGAGTACTTCGAGAACTGCTTCCAAAGGTGGAGGAACTGTAGGTAAATATCCTTGAAGCAAGAGGGAGTATTCTGAGGGGGCGTTGTAGTCCGATTGACAGGGAGTCAAGGAGAGTTTTCTGGAGCAATGCTCTCCATTACAAAGCAGGGGCAACTGAGCGAATCCTGTGTTCCCTGGAGTTGAGGTGGGTGATTGTGACATTTGGTGTAGAAATTACTGCCTTTGCTAAATGAAAGTGAATCTATTTGACCTGTTGGCTGTGGTGCTTGTACTCAGTAGTACTTGGCAGAATTTTGTTCTCAGTAATACACAGCCCATATGTTTTCCCTGTTTTTTATAGCAACTTTAGAAATAAATTTATATATTGTCCAAAGAGAGTCAAAATGGCTATTGTAGAACAAATACATTATGGTGCCAAGAAGATAATCCTTACAGGCATTAACATTTGTCTCTAATGTTCAGAATGACTTGCTCTAGAACCATTAAAGTGTTTGCTATAAGTACTTCTGAAAGCCTTAATAGAACACAAGTTCATATTTAAATATAAAATAGTACAGTACTTTAAAATATAACCTCTACAACATGGCAGTAGGTATAACAATTTGCATTTTGAAACTATACTACAAAGCCACTGTGATAAAAACAGCATGGTACTGGCAAAGAAACAGACCTGCGGATAAGTGGAATAGATGGGAAGATACAGAAACAACTCTATATGTACTCAGCTGCCTCATCTTTGACAAAGGAGCCAACCATTCTCACTGGAGGAAAGATAACCTCTTTAATAAATGGTGTTTGAAAAACTGGGTTTCAATCTGCCAAAAATTAAAACTAGACCCTTACCTCTCACCACACACTAAACTAAAATCCAAGTGGATTAAAGATCTAAATATTTAAAAAGAGTCACTAAATTTGCTGGAAGATAAGTTAGGCAGAGCTCTTGAAGACATTGGGATAGGAAAAGACTTTATGAACAAATCCTCAGTAGCATAGGAACTGACACAAAGAATCAGCAACTGGGATCTCACCTTATTAAAAAGCTTTTGCACTTCAAAAAAACCATCAACAGAACTAAAAGACAACCTACAATGTGGGAAAAAAGTTTTTTACCAGCTGCTCCTCAGACAAAGGACTATTATCTAGAATATATAAATAACTCAAAAAATTCAGCCCCCTCAAATATAAAGACCCAATTCAAAAATGCGCATCTGAAATGAGCAGACATTTCTCAGACAAAGAAGTAAAAGCAGCAAGTAAATATATGAAAAAATGTTCCACATCACTGGTCATTTGAGAGATGCAGATGAAAACAGCACTGAGATTCCACCTCACCCCAAAAAGAATGGCTGCTGTCAAGAAATCAACCAGTAACAAATGTTGGTGGGGTTGTGGGAAGAAAGGAACCCTTCTCCATTGTTGGTGGGAGTGCAGACTGGTGCAATCACTATGGAAATCAATATGGAGATTCCTCAAAGAGCTGGGACTAGAGGTTCCATTTGACCCAGCCATGGCTCTGCTGGGTATCTTTCCAAGAGAACTAAAAGAATCATATCACAGAGAAGTATGTGCACCCATGTTTATAGCGGCACAGTTTGTAATAGCTAAATCTTGGAAACAGCCCATTTGCCCATCAGTTGGAAACTGGATAAAGAAGATGTGGTTTTTGTATAAAATGGAGTACTACTCAGCCATAAAAAATGAGCAACTAGAATCATTCATAGGAAAATGGATATTGAGTATATATTGAGTATATATTGAGGATATACTCTTAAGTGAAATAAACAAGTCACATGTGTAAATACCAAATAGTTTCTCTGGTGTGAAAAACTATAATTGTAAATAAGATCCTAATGGTATAATTGACAAAATGAAATAGGAAGAAAAGGTCTAAAGGTGTAGGGGAAGTGGGAAGGGTAGGGGAAAGGAAATAAGGGGAAAGAAAAAAATATTGAAAAAGGAAAAATGGAAACAAAGTCTTTTTAAATAGGGAAGGGAGGAGGGGGTGAAGGGAGGGCAGGGCTATGGGGAAAAATGAGAACCAAGATCTGTCATGTAAAGGTACAAAAGCCCAATGATGAATGTAACTGTGCTATATACCTAAAATGTACCAATAAAGTCAATAAGGAGAAATATATATATAACCTCTTTGACCCTTCCCATTAAATAAGTTGATGTAACAGAATAGAAATAAATTCAGGTGTTTCCCATGAATTTGATACCTAGGACAGACATCATTTTTAAGATGTGGAACAGTGGGCATTTAGCATTGTCCCTCTGAATCTCAATTGTGTCATATAACAATTGTAATAATAGTAATGTCTACCTCAATTATGTATAATTGAAATAATATGTAAGGATTGACACGAGAGATTTGAAAATGTCACAATACCTGAAATATTAATAGTACTCTGACAATTGTAGGCTCTTATAAAATCAGAACAGTTTAAAAAAGAGGCAGATGTTATTTGAAAAAATGGAATCGCAATAATACCATTTTAAAACAAAATCAAAATTTTTCAAACATAGCAATATAAATCCACAGTGTTTATCGGTAAAACTAGTGAAATGGTAAAAGACTGTCAGTCCTCTGTGCAAACGATGTCTGGTTGCAAGTTCAGAAGATTGCTGAAATGCAAGTTTGCGTATCTGCTCTGCTAGGCAGAGAAACACCAGGAGTTAGAGATGAGAGTGTTGGACAAAGCTTGGGGACGCTTTTTATGGCATGGAGGACCTGCAGGAGGGAACACTGCAGACCCCTCTAGTATACACTGCAGTCAGTGTCAAGATCCACACCAGACCCCTCAGGAAGGCCAGCATCTGCCTCCCCAGATGGTGCTCAGCCTGAAATTGTAAGTAAAATGATGCAGTAGCAGGAAAGGATCAGTTTGGGAAAGATTAGATCCACTCCATGAGCCATAGAATCAACAGGAAGTTCCTGCTTGTGATCTTTATTAAAAAATCCAGTAGAGAGCATTTGTTTTGATATTTCTTTAGCTTGGCCCAGACTACTTACCTTAGGCATAGGATTAGTTTAAAAAATGGCTTTTAAAGCTCAAGGACCCGAGTTGGGTCCCTGGTACCAACAAATAATAAATAAATAAATGGCTTTTAGCAAAGGGTATCTCAAACATCCTGGTAGCTAAGAATAAGAGCCCTAGTATTGTACTTGTATCACCTCTCAGGTAGTATTCATAAGTGCACCTCTCCATTCCCACCTCAGCTCAGCCTGCCATGGGTTCATTCCTGCTGACTGGCAAGCCTGCCAGTTCCCTGACAGCACACAGAGTCATGCACTAAAATCCAAACAGATACACTGGCCTCAAATCGTCAACAGCTTCCCGCTCTACTTAGCATGCCAGCTTCTCCCCATTTCCAGCGCGCTGGCCTCCAGCCCCCCACTCAGCCCCTTACCCGATACCAGACGTCCTTGAATGGATCAGGTTCTGTGCTATGCAGTACGTTCCCGACACACCCTCCTCTCTCTGCAGAGGATGCTGCTCCTGTCAGGCCTCCCTTGGCTCCTCTCGTTGTACATTGAAATAAATTCCTCAAAGATGGATAATTTCCACCACATTTTATCTTCATCACAATAGCTCTATCAAGCATTTTTAGCTCTATCACATATTCTCTGTCACATCCCTCAGTTTCATGTCGCCGTAGAACTTTTCATAGTGTGCTCATTGATATATTTTGCCGTGCTTTCATTTAATGTCCTTTCTACCCCAAAATAAATGCCACGAAGGCAAGGATTACCCACATCTACTTTGTGTCCAACTGTTGGCCTCGAGCCTGATTTAAATAAATATGGAGTGAAGAAAATGATTAAATTTTAAGTATATTGTAACTGTCCATTCACCTGTAACATTAAAATCATCTGAAGCCATGGCTTTTATTGTTGAACCACCACTCCCCAGAAAAAAGGAACAGCTTTCTTCAAATTTTAAGACTTCCAACAAACAATGTTGAATTTCTTTACAATTTTGTCTCTTTAATTAGACGACAAGCAACTTGAGGCCGTGGACGGTGTTTTGTTCTTCCTCTTTGTGTTTCTAACCTTTGGAAGAGAGGAAATCGTCACCAAATATTTACCCAATGCTTTTACATTTAACTGGTATTATCGAGATGATGAATTTCTGAAACACCGACCTTGCCTTGATGTCGGAAGGGTTGAACGGAGGGGAGGTGAATGGAGAAGAAAGGAGAACTAGGATCTTCTCTGTGCAGGTTCAAATTCCCTGTGGTGCATGTGATCTACATGTATGACAAATATGTACTGACAAAAATGAAGTTTAAAAAATGCGTAGCTCGCGAAAATCTATTTGAATGTTGTGTTTTACAGGAACAAAATATGGTGTCCGTGGTAAGTACCCATGTCCTTGTAGAGCAAACAGGGATAAATGGAGTCTCAAATAAAAGGCATCCCCTTCTTCCACGCTTGCTTTTATGCTTGTGGTGTGGGTGCAGGATGCGATGTGGCTGAGGGTTCTGTCCGATCGCTGCTAGCGAGCGTGAAGTGTAGAAGTCCTCAGGATCTAGAAGGCCGGAGGAGAAACAGTTCCGCTCCCTTCTGACAGCGCCTCTCGGGGTACTCAGAGTGCTCCTGACCCATGCTGCACGTTAGCGCCCTTCTCTGGTAAAGCAGGGCAATAACAGCACTGACCAGTGGATTTTGTGAGTAGTTCCAGGCTGGACTTTCACTAAGAAAAAGGATAGCAAGGAGGTAGATGAGGAAGTCAAACGTTATAATCAGTCGGAAATGTTTTGAAAGCAAACTGGAGCCTAGAGCGCAAGAAGAGACACGGTAAGAAATATATTAGGATAATTGAAAGTCTTGAATGGGATTACACAGTTTAGACTTCTTCCAAGTGGCTGAAAGGACCATTTGGAACCTCTGAGAACAGACTGGGCAGGATGCGAACAGTAGGATTGGTCTAGTGAACTGCTGTTGTTTTTTTGTTCATTCATGTATGTGCTGATACCAATACACAGACTATCCTTTATTGTTTTTGTTTTTGTCTTACCTTTCTTTACTTCACTCCCTGCTGCAGGGGCGACTCTGTGACTCAAACTTGACACCCAAAAAGCCATTCTTCCTGCACACTGAGACTGGTTTACAATTTATGTGCAATCCAAACCCCAGTCAGTGGCAACGGGATTTTTGCTGTTACTGTTGAGGCTCCACTGTCTTTGTTGCCAAACTTGGCCTGGGAGATTGCAGACCTAGATATGCTGGCAGATGTTTTTTGCCACTGCACAGCCTCTAAGAATGAATCCTACATGGAGGAGAATAGAGAGAGCTGAAGAGCCCGGGTCCTGGTGAGATTATTTAAACCGTAGCAAAACCACTAGCTCTTGAGCTTTTAGGTACACCTAAGGAAGGAAATTCTTTTCCTGAGTTGGATTTTCTGCCCCTTGCAACAGAGAGAGTCCTCACTGATCCCACAGTGACAAAGATATGCATGAGGTAAGGCCAAAGGTCAGAGATGATAAAGCAACAAAGGTAAGGTATGACCTTTGGGGAAGGGGACTGCAGAGAACACAGTTTCTCACAGTTCCTCTGATTATCCATCTACGTAGTGTTATTATTGAACCATGAAAATGGAATGGTTTTCCCCTCCCACATTACTCCTACCTGGAACTTTCACAGTTGATTAAGAACATTAAGAGTTAGGACAAGTTTCATTCAACTGAAAAGTTTCACCATTGCTTCTCTCTTTCATCCAAATTACCATCATATATAGCATTAATACAAGGATAGGCACATTTTACAAATGTACGCAAAATATCAAGAAGCTTAAGTGAAAGAAGACAAGTCTATCATCATTGAAAGTAGAACCACAGTGATTCACAGAAACTAAAATTTGTTTGTCAAGGAATGCATATAATTGGTCAAGAGTAAATTAATTTTGTCAAACTCCATGCTCTAAGGTCTTACATGTATTACCTAATTTAACCTGAACTATGATTCATTCAAGGATACAAATTTTATTTCTAAATTACAACTGATAGAACTGAGGCCTGATAGAAAAACTTGCTCTGATTCCTCATGTTACCAGGATGAAAAGCCACGTAGTTTAGCTGTAGAGCTGCATTCTTAAACAGTACACAGGAAGCCAATGAATAAGCACAGAACATTATGCCTTCTTGTTCCTACTCACGGGGGAAACGAGTAAATGCGGCAGATTCCTTGTCACATTCTGGTTCTGCTGTTCCTTTTCTCAGCAACGAGAAAAATACCTAAGATGGGATGTGACCTTTTAATTTCTGGGTTACCACCTGGTTACCGACTGGCTAGCCTGGGGGAGCAGCACTCACTGTTTCCACCTCCCAGCCACGACATAGCACACCACAAAGACAATTTACCGAAGTGAAAACCTTGCTAAATGGTAGCATTGTGAACTGGAGACCTAAGTGTTGCTCTTCCCTGTCCTGTCTACTGGTGGTAAGGAAGTAGTTGAGTCACCGAGGGACTTTTCCTTATTACTGGGCTGACTTTGGGCACAGGTAGCATTTCCTGCTCCTCTTGAAATGGATGCAAGGTACCACCTGTGTGTTCCAGGTGAACATCTTGCCCAGGAGCGAGGAGTGATTTGCCAAGCCGTATGTACAGTCTGTAGTATTAGGTGGGGTGGGTGTAATCACTAACCTGACATGAATCAACACTCACCATAATGGCACCTCACTCACCACTTGAATTTGCACCTGAGTTTGTGCCTCTCAACTAGCATAGAAATGTTAATCACATCTCATACAGACGCCAATTTAAAAATCAATCTCCATGTTCATGGAAATATGACATTTAATTCTTGGCTGATGTCACTATATGGGAGGGGTACGATTAACTTCTATTTAAAAATCAGACGATTGCTGCCTCTAATCATGAAACATCTCATTGTCAGGAAGGCTGTCCTCCCTTTGATGATGTACCTCCTACAGCTACTCTTCCCCTGAGTATACCCTACCCTGAAGGCTACATTTAGAGGCATTAGAAGCAATAGATGTTGGCTCTGTTTATGTATGTAGACGAAAATAGCTCAGCTTTGGGGATTGGTAAGAGTTCCATCCACTTTAAACTTGGATTTGGGCAACCTTAACATTAGCACCTACGGTAAGATTATAGAAATTGGAGAAACAGTTCTTACTTATTCATTGTCCCCCTGTCCATATTTTTAAAACCTTTTGGTTATCTCCTGTGGGTGTGACTTCCAAATTCTTGTCTGGCTTTCTGTTGTCTTCTTTGCCTGAGAATAAAGAGCTGTATTGCCTGGCCCCTGCCTAATACTATGTATGCCTAGTAACCTTTTTAAAACCAGATATTTTTCTTCTTTTTAAAATTTCCCTGGGTGATATGTGAGTGGAAATCAGATTTTACCAACAGTGTATTAAGCATCTGTAGCTGAGTTCTGTATTCTTCAAACTTTGATTTCTAGAAGCCATGTATTATGCTGAAAAGTAATAAACTCCTAATATGCTGGCATTTCTTCATTGATAATGTTCACATAGGTGTAGGCATTAAGAACTTAACTGTATAGTTACACATAAATGTGCTCACCTATTTCTGATTTCTTCTATTAGGTGATTTGGTCAAGAGGTCAGTTCCGTCACCTTGTATCCATTCAGCAGATCTTATATTGTAGATCAGAGTGTGATGGTTAACATTGATTGCGGCAACTTGATTGGCTGCAGGTCACCCAAGGATTAGTAAAGCACACTTCTGGCTGTGTTTGGGTGGGTCATGGGAGACCTTTGGGTCTGTGTCTGGTTCACTGGCCCTTTCTCTCCAGCACCCTTTCCAGCTCTGCTTCCCAATTGGGTGTTTCTGCCTCAGAGGTAGCCAGTTGCAGACCGAATCCTCTGAAACCTGGACCAAATAAATCACTTCCTCCTCTAAGTTCTAAGTGCCAAGTATTTGGACCTAGAAACAGGGAAGTTAACTAATACAGAAAGTTTTGTCCACAGAAGGTTATCTACTAGAAAAGAAAGTTCAAGGAACTGGACTTCTCATCACTTTCCTCAATGGAAAATTTGCAGCGTGCAAGGGGCTGGGATTTACCTCAGTGATTCCGCTGTCTACCTTGCAAGCAGAAGGTCCTGGTTTGATTCCTTGTAAAAACAAAAACAAAACAAACAAACAAACAAAAACTTGTACAGTAAGTGTAAACCATTTCTATTTTTCACCTATTACCTTGGTGAATTCTTTTCCTATACAAGTTTTCATGTGTGTGATCATTTAGACAAAGTTCCTTGTGCCTATTCCTTATTACTCTGCACTACTATATTCAGTCAAATAGTGCCTATTAACTCTTGTTCTGGTAATAACTAGATTTTAACTTTCTCAAATAATTTCGCCTAATGCTTTTTTTGTTCCATTACCTACTTGAATGTATCTTTATTTTCTAGCAGTGCCATCAATATTTTTGTTCTATTTAGAGCATTTCTCTATCGTGTGTGTATGTGTGTGCGCATGTGTGTGTGCGCATGTGTGTGCTCACACGTGCATGTGTGTGTGTGTGTGTGTGTGTGTGTTTTGGTTTATTAACATTATTTTTACGAGCAGGCTGTGCCAGAAAAACCGAAGGGGTAAGCATAGTCTTCACTGGTGAGCCGGTAGAATATGTCAAGATGAGATCCAAAGTTTAGGTTGTTTTCAAAGCTAAAAGTCAAGACTCACTAGTTCTTGCAGAAGTGAGACAAATCAGGATACTGAGGTAAAGGGCGAGTGGATTAGATCTGACTTAGAGGCTTTATCTTCTGCACACCTCAGCCAATCCCCTCCTCTTTCTTCAGAGTCCCATTCATGAAGACTCGAAGACCCATCTCCCTCTGAGTCTTCCTCAGTAATAGCTTCCTTTCCACTTAAACCTATCGATTTCTATTCTGGCATACTAATTATCTCACCTTCTTGGGCCTTGTTGGCATTGTAAAGCCTCGTTTCTCCTTCCTACTCTACCAGCTGATGTTATATTAAATTGAAAACTTACATGTTAATTTGTATGTTGGATTAGTTCTCTGTGTTTGTGTCCAAATGTACAGCTCATTTGTCTTAAAACTGTTGAACAAGGGAGAAAAGCAAGGAAAAATCCACTTGGTTGGTTCAGGTTGACATTTACCTTAAAGAAAAATGAAGTAGGCTGTAAGCAAAGTGGAGAGCAGTCTGGCTGTATTTCTTACTGTTTACATCATGCAGTAAGGTAACCAAGTAAGAAACGTGTATGTTAGAAGCAATGGAGAGTAACTCTTTAAAACACATTGCTGTAGGATTTAGAGTGATATTTAGGTAAGTTTTCCCTTGGGTAGCCCTACATTTTACCATGTCAAAACATGTTATACTGAGGTAGTGATCTCAAGCTTTCATACTTGTGTGTATTTATTAGTAAAAGAATGAATATATGCCCAGTGTCCATACACATTTACATGGATTATTCAAATGTATTACTTGTGCTATATTGTAAGCCTTATAAAGCGCAAAACATCAAAATCTAAAAAGAAAGATTAAGGATTGTTTTCAGTAAAATTTTTATATTTTTCCCATAATCCAATGCATTATTCCAGCAATACTGCTGTGCATATACCCATTAACAGGACAATTACATTTAACTTTCTGTTTTTCTTCAATTCCATGTTTAAAGAATAACTACATGCTGTCAACTTCATCTTTAAATTTATCTCAAGTTACTGTTCTCCATTTCTGCTGCCATAGTCATACGTTAGAATCTCACCAACTTTCACCTAGACTCTTGCTGGCTGCCTCATTTTCTTTGGCAACTGTTTGTTTTGTTGTTGTTGTTGTTTATACCAGGGATCAAACTCAGGACCTTGTGCCTGTGAGGCAGGCAGCAGCACTACTGAGCTACATCCCCAGTCCTGGGAGTTGTTCTGCTGATATGAGCTTAGTCTAGTGGCCTGAGTAAAATCCCCACAACTCAATACTTATGTCCTTTGCCGGAGTTCTTCAGTGAGTGCACTGCTTGGGTGACACAACTGTAACTCCAGAGCGTACCATGGACCCATTCCTGCCCACGATTCCAGTTTACCTTTCTCCTCTCCCACTTGATTCCAGCTATATTAAATTGCTTAAAGTACTCTGAAATCACCAACAGCTTCCTTTCTTTCATTTTCACTTTTCTAGACAATATTTTATTTACCAGGGATTAACTTTATTTCTTGTCTCCCTAGCAAATCTCAACATTTAATTTAAATGCCATGTTCTCTTTAATTCCTATTAGAGAATTAGACATATATTTTTCTGTGCTTAAAACATATTGCTTGTATCAACTTAGAGCATTGATCATGCTATGCAAATAACTTCTTTTCATGTTTTCCCTACATGGCAGGAACTGTGGTCTATTTTTTCACCTGTCAGCATTCACCACAAGCTCACCACGGAGTAAACACCTGACCTGTAGAAGAGAGGATGGGTAGACACTGACAGAGCAAACGCACAGTGAAGGGAACCTTCAAGTAGGCAGCATGCAAGAAACCAAATCAAACAAAACATTTAAGCAATACCTAAGAAAAAATGTCTAGTCTAGACTTTATAACCTTTTCTTACAGTTCATCAGCTTTAATTTTTAGTTTAATGCCTTCCCTTGCCCAGTTAGCCTAGTTAATAATGATAAGAATAAATAACATTTATGAGAGTTTCCTATGTGGCTCTGTCATAAGCAATTTATTTAGACACCGAATTTAACTGTCACACAGCCCTATGCAGTAATTGCCAATATTCACTTCATCTTCCATGTGAGAGTCAACGAGGCTCAGGAGGGTACAGGGTGACTCTTTCCAACGAGGTGAAAATAATATGATCTAGCAGTTGGTCTCCAACTTCAGGTTCTTAGCCAGATACTCTGCTGTCCTTGTGTCTATCTCCAAATCTTTTTTTCAGAGCATCTATCACGACATTGAGCTCCTCCCACTCCTACATTGGAATACTTCCAATGTTCTTATGAGGGCTGCAAATGAAATATGAAACATGTACGATGGTTTATATACTCTATGTCCCATAAAATTTCTAAGATCCAGGAACTCTTGGGAACTCTCCTGACCAGACTGTTTACAAGTTGATTGTAATAGTTTGTTTCACCATCCCTTGTGAGATGTTCTCATGGTTGAGACGCACATTTCTAGCTATAAAGTTTTTTATTGGTATTTGCTTTGCCTAATTCTTCCCATATTAACAGCTTCAACTGAATTTGAACTAAATGCTGTATTGCCTGGTCATTTTGTATGGATACCCTAATTAGATTGGCATAATACCCTAATTAGATTGGCAAGTATTAGCAAGGAACAACTTAAAAATGATGCTTAATTTTACTATGTCAAAATATTGCTTACTAATTTTTAGTCAGAAAATTATAATATATAATATGTTCATTAGAAATATACTGCAAAGATAGAGCAGGGCCATACAATAGGGAAAATTGAATAATATATAATAAATTTAAAATGTGAAGAAAATCTACCAATTTACACAACTGCATAAAATGCACAAGTATACCAGTAGTTTTTTTTCTTTTCTGTTGTTTTGAAATAATTAAATACTTTAAAAATTATGTTAATGAGTATGAGTGACTTTATAACAAGTCTTCCCTCAATATAAGAATTAAAAGATGTTTTATTTTATAAAACTTTCATAAAAACTATTAGCAACTCAAAGTAAAGCATACCGAAAGTAAATGGAATTTTACTTTTAATAAATGTTTAGAAGGCTTTTGTGAAAATGTAAGCAATTTATTTAGGCTTCATCTGTCATTGGTCTCTATCATCCTTCCTTACACACAGGAAACAGTCTTAGTCTCCACAAAACAAATGAAACAGGCTTCTACCTACTAAAATCACATAGTGCCACAGACACCATTGAAAATATACCCATCACAGGGTCCGTCTTACAACCTGGTTATCATGGAAATTATCACATATGTTCCTTTCAGACTTTACTATCTTGGTATTTGAGAGATGACTACTGACTATATTGTCTTCAAGACTTCAGTAGTAGTTCCTACCTCTGCTCACTTTCTTCCCACTTAGCTAGGAAAAACATAATGGCTAAAAAGGATTTTCAAGATGATCCTGAGTACAAATGGAGTGGGGAAAAAAGAATATGGAAAGAATAAAAATAAAACTTGAAAAAGATCTCATTTAGTCTAGATTTATACAAGGACTCATAAATATGCAGGCTTAGTTGCCAAACTTGAGATTTGCACAAATGCTTACTTGCTTTCTATTTGTACTTCTGCATCTGACTACTCTCACCCTCTTCCCATCTCTCAATCTGCTACTGCTCCAATGGTCTTGCTCTCAGTAAGTGGCAGTACCATCCACTCAGTCATAAGTTCCCTGGAGTCCAGATTCATTCACCCCTTCCATGCTGCCACCACTGATTGTCCCAACCACCTCTCCCTAACCCAGACTTGAACAGACTGCCCTCAGTCTGTCTCACAGCAGCTGGCATTACATAGTCCAATTAATTTGCACAATGGCACACCTCTGCCTCAAACATCCCAGTGGCAGCCCTTCTCCACCGAAGCATTTAGACTCTAACAAGATTCCAAGGATCACCATAGTCTTGTTTCAGTCTAACTCGTATACTTCATTTTCTATCCCTCCTTATAACCTGGCGTCAAAAACCATAATGTGTCTTTCCAAACCTCCAGTTTCCTTGGTTTAAACTGTTTATATTTAGCTGTTTCCCAACCTCAATTCTTTCTTCTGGTTTTCTCTTGGTTTCTTCTTTCTAACCATCCAGCTGGCATGGTTTTAAAGAGTGCTATCACTTCCTTAGCGCAGCTTTTTGTACAACCTAAATTTTACCTATTCCTTCTTCCCTTCCCCCGAAGTCGCTTTCTGTAGCATCAGTTCATTTCCCTTTCTCCACGACACATGCCCTGTCTGGAATCGCTGTAGTTCTTTATCACCTTAGTCCATCATGCACCTTCCGCCAGCTGCCGTGGAGGATCCCTGAGCCAGCTGTTCCCGTTTTGAGAACAGTCCCCGGCCTGGGGAAGCCTCAATACATGGCTGCCAGACACATGAAAGAGTGACTCTTTAGAATCACCGGCTTTCGTGGAGTTAGGAGAGGGAAATCAGTGTGGTAAATTTGATTTCCAGTGGTGCGCAGTCTCAGAAGATGCAAAGAAATACCGAGGCCTTCTGTGCATCAATGCGAGTGGGTATCCGTTCTCGCTTGGTGAACTGATGCTTTACGGCCGTGGAAGCAAGTCACATGTTGAAGTGTGATCTCAGTAATACAAAGGACTAGGCACAATCTTCTTATGCAGGTTACAAAGTAAGAATGGAGCTGCCAAATTGCTGCTCAGATTTTTCTGCTTTCTGGTACTATTCATAAAAGCAGCCGGGGATTTGGCTCAGTGGTTCCGCCACCTGCCTCGCAAGCGCAAAGCCCCGAGTTTGATCCCCGGTATCTAAATAAATAAATAAAAACAGATGAAGCTGTAGGGCTGCCTGCTACTTAGCCAAGGCACTGACTTATTATTACCTACCTAAGCAGGATTTCAAGTTCCATTGTCTTCACAATTACTTCAGAGATGAGAGATGAGAGCGTGAAAATAAATTGTTAAAGCAAGTCAACTGCAGCTGGAGGCCATTAAAGGCAAAAGTGTGTATGCAGGAAAAAAAAAAAAAAAAAAACAAACAAACCATCGGGAGGCTGCAGTTATCTCAACGGGAGAAGCCAAGTGAAGGTTAAAAACATTGCTGAAGAAAATGTCTAAAGGAGTAGGGGAAGTGGGAAGGGTAGAGGAAAGGAAAGAAGGGAAAAGAAAAAAATACGAGAAAAGGAAAAACTGGAAACAAAGTCTTTGTAAATAGGGGAGGGGAGGGGGTGAAGGGAGGGCAGGGGAGTGGGGAAAATAAGAACCCAGATCTGTCAGTAAAGTACAGGATCCCAATGGTGAACGTAACTGCACTGTGTACCTAAAAGTTTCAACAAACTTAAAGCAAAAAAAAAAAGTGCTGAATCCTGATGCACAACCACAATGCTTTTTGACATTTTTCTTTCTACTTTGAAGCTCCACAGAGTGTCCCACATATTATTTTACTTATTCTAACAGATTTACATATGTCCATTAACTGGAAACACAAGACAAAACGAAGGGTGCCTCTGGGATTAAAGGACAACATGTAACAAGGTCTCCAATTTGAAGCCAACAAGCCTCAGAATGCTGCACCTAAAGAAAAAAGTTCAGCGGCCAAGGTACTTCGAGTACAGAGGGTTTGCGAATGTTTTGCTGCTAGGACTAAGGTGTCTCCTGAATTTTATCAATATTAGAAGGTTTTTTGATTCACTTCTGGGAAATATTTGGTAAAATAAGATAAGACATAACCAAAGCTGTGTAATATGTCTACCGAAAGGGTGTTCTCAGGACAGGAAGTCTCCGCATGCGTGGCTGTAGCGGGGAGGGCCAGTCAGGTGGGTGTGTGACTTTCAGCAGTGCCAGCTCCCCCCTGAAGCAGACACTGCTCAGTTTACTGGGAGCAAGTTTCTCAAACAAGCCCTACCACTCTGCAAATCCCACATAGGACAAGAAAGCACAGTGTCTACCTGCAAGGTGAGAGCTAACACCTCACTTTCCAAAACAGAACACTTTCCAGTCACTACTACCCAAGATCCTCACTTCAGACACTGAAAAAATAACAAGAACAGTGACAATGACAAAACATTCTTTTGCTTTCTCTTGAGATTTTATTTATTTATATTTATCATGCATTCTTTTAATTGTATATTAAAACCTCAGAATAAACAAACAAAAAAAATGTAACATTCCTAGGAGACTTTTCTCCTTCTTGGGTAACTGTAATCACAATGTAAAGCCTACCAATGCTTAAGATTGCCAAGTTTTTATTAAATTTTGCAAAGGCTTGGGCTCTTTTCCCCATTTCTAAAGCCTAGCTTTTCCGTAGCCACTTGAATTATAAATAGCCACTTGAAATTTTGCTGTCTGGTTAAAATCCATCTTTGCCTGAAGGAACTGTGCTGAGCAACCAAACTCCAGCTGATCCCTTATAATACATTATGATATAAAACTGCTATGTAAATGGAATGATAATTATATAATCACCTACTTATACAGGTAAAGAAAAAAGATTTTGGTGGGGGTCAGTAAAAACTTTGGCAAAGCAGCGCTAATTGTTTGGAATTTTGGAGTGTGTTTTAGTAAATCAGTTAGTAGTGGTAATCACTTCTCTTCAGCCTCTGCCCTCTGCCACTCCCCTTTCCCATAATATTATATGTAAACTGGGTTCACTTAACCTGTATAGAAAGATGTATCTGTCTAATACAATCATTACATCATAATGACAGATAAGATGGAAAAATGGCAGAAGGAAACAGGTGTCACAGTTGAAAGACAGTTATGTAGCTCTGCAGAACACTTTAGGGCAGTTGCTATGTTACTGTACGCTAGAGGTTTCTGTTATGCCTCTAATTTAGTTCTCTCAGTTTTACACAGGCAAAAAAAAGTGGGGCAGTAGAAAGCTGGGTGACTCTGGGAGTGCGTCCATACATACTTGACTGTGTGTGTGGGTAGGGGGCTACTTGTGACTTAAGTGCTTCTAGTTCGGAAAGAATCTGGCTCCAAAGCCTTACAATTAAATATACATTAATGTACACATTCCTCTGGCTTTGGAATTAGGGAACAGAAGACATGCCTGTTACTTGTCCAGTGATGTCATGTAGGCTTCAAATCATTTCTTTTATATTTTTATTTGAGAGAAGAAAAGCCTAAGAATAATAATGCATCACAGACTTCACCATTAGACTTTACGTTTGGCTGCTATAATGTTGGATGCCCTTTTCAAATAATGAAGGTTTTCTTTCTTTCTTTCCTTTTTACTTTGGTAGTTCCATCAAACCGGGTCCACTTTATTGAAAGAGATTCACCTTTTTTTTAAAGAAACATTACTTAGGGGCATAAGAATAACACAATGTGAGGCTGATTTCCCCTAAAGACAGAATGGCCATGAAATGAAAAAGAAGCAGTGGTGATGTAGAGTGTAATCCTTCCTTAGGATGAAAAGCCCAAGCTAAAAGGGTGAAACTAGTTCATGCTTCTTAAGATGAAAGTGACGGTGGGGGGACTGCTATTCTGACCTAATGAGAATTGCAAAGGAATAGTGAGGTTGCCTAACCCCACACTAATTTTGTAAATGACTGCTTTCTTACAGAACAATTCTGCTGTCAGCAGCTGTCTGCCAGTTGCATTCTCTACTAACACACACACACATGGAGAGAGAGAGAGGGAGGGAGGGAGGGAGGGGGAGGGGTGGCTCAGCCTCCCTTTACAAATCCACAAAATTCTTTACTTCCACCTCAAGTGCTGTTTCAATGGGTCCTTTTTTCCATTGGGTTTGTCCTGCATTATTCAACCAGAGTTTTTCCCTTTCCCTTTAATTATCCTATGCAAGCTTCTTTTTAAGCATGTTTAATGTAGGCATTGGTCTTATCTTGCTTGCTTTCTGTGGATTTTAAAAAGACTGCTACAGAAACTTGAGCCACTATTCTGTCTCTTCAGGGACCCTCTCAAGTAGCGATAAAAAATTGTTCGTGCATCACAAATGCCAGCTAAGGCAGATTTTAACCGTACAGGGCTGTCAGATACCCCTCCTACTTCGGCAGAGTAAATGGCTCTCTGCCTTACCTGTCTTTATGATAACACGATAGCATTATGAAAACAGTAAAAGTAAACACAAAAGTGATTAACACAAATGAGTGCTCTGCAAACCGCAGTGAGACTGAAATGTGCCGGGACTGGGGACCAAGATTATGGGGAAAGGGCGGAAAACAGGAGGAAACCACGTGGCTACACAGTGCTGGCTTTACTGACTCCTCCCATTCTCATCACGTCTACCAAAAACAGTGAGCGGTCAAGGCTACTTTCCTCCAATGGGAGAGGGACAGAGACAGGAGAGAGAGACAGAGAGAGGGATCTGCTCAGAAGGGAAGCAGTCATCGCTACTCAGTTTTTAAAAGCACTTAAGGGTCATTAGTTTAACACTGCGGCAAATGCATTATTCATTTTGCCTCAGCCCAATTTCTCTGCTAAAAATTTCCCAAGAAAGTGATACACAGTTCAGTAGAGAGGTGATTGACCAAGCCAGAAGGAAAAGAATTTGGGCATCCTGATAAAAAATTTTCTCCGTCTCCTCGGTTAGCATAAATCAATATTATTTATGTAGTAACACTTGAATACTAACTACCCAGTGCCATCTGTCAGGATAAAATTGATGACTATACCTTTAGGTTAATATTACTTGAACATTTCATTCTGAATAATTTATACACATTTCTGTCTGTGTGTCAATTCATGATTGTTTATTTGGCTTCAGCAAGTGTAGCTGAACCATGGCTTTTCATTAAGAGAAGGTTTTCATCCCTGATTATATTCTGCATTAAAGGGGCCTGCCTTATTTTTAGACCTTACTATTACTCCAGAAGAATGAAAACATGGACCAGTTTTGTGGCTTATACTGAGTTGCTTGCATCCTTTGAAAGAGCCTTCGTTTAGATGATTTGTAGTTTTCAATGTAAACATGGGGAGGGATATATACTTCTGGCAAGGTAGAAATAAGCAGATATTTAGTAATGATGAGTATATGTTACTTGTGAAGGGGATATGAGCGCATTGCATTAACAGCCTCAATTGCTATTTTCATTCTTTGATAAATAATCTATTGTGGGCTGGGGATTTAGCTCAGTAGTTCTGGCGCCTGCCTCGCAAGCACAAGGACCTGAGTTTGATTCCTGGTACCAAACAAACAAACAAACAAATCTATCGTGTCCAGCAAGACTAGTGCTAGCATCACCTTCTTTGGGGTGGCTTTCCGTGTCTGTTATTATTTATCTTATGAAGAAAGTGATAGATCCTTTATAATCACTCCATTTACTGCTGCTTCTTCAATTTTATGCTAATAACTTCCTACTAGGCGATATCATAAAGACATGCACATACTCAGGCTCTAGGACTGCAATGAATGGCCGATTCAAATCTTAGTAGGTTTGATAAAATAAGCAAACAGAAAGATGTCTTCAGTTCAACTGAGGATCTTGACAGAAGTCCATGCTGTCGAGGTCAGTCACACGAGCGTGTCTCACGGCCGGTGAGAAGGAGCTGCCTTTACACAAAGGGGCGCCTTACCTATGAGAGGGACGGGGCCAAAGTAAACCGCATTCCGAACAAATCAGTCTAGCTCGATTTATAGAAATAAGTTCTTCTCTTTCAGAGTCCTCATTAGCTGAAAGCGGCTGCTGAATTCTGTAGTTGTCCGAACACACCATGCCACACGTACACACACGGAGTTAGAAACAGTTCACGGCTGCCACTGGAAACAATACTCTCAGATATGCTCAACACGTGATTATGATGCTAAAGAAATAAAGATAAGGGCTGGGGACGTAGCTCGGTGGTTTCGCCACCTGCCTCTCAAGCAGGAGGACCCGTGTTCGATCCCCGGTACCACAATAAATAAATAAAAATAAAGATAAAATCTGCCCATAAAAGCTACGTGATTGTAGGCACTGATTAAAAATAGCCTCTACTTCATTCTGCCTAGGAGTCACATGTGCTGCTTTATCTCTTAAATACTTTGAGTGATCTATGTCATTCAACAGATATATACTGAATTTCAATAACTTGGATGACATTGTTTTAGAAATCACACATTTACCAAGTTAAGTCTAACTCCCAAAGGGATCTTGTAGTTTAAAGAGATTGAGAAAACAAGTATTAGCATAAGTGTTGTTGTTATACATTTATACATACTCTATAAATAAAACTGCTACATTTTGTAAAAGTAACATTAAAATATATTTGAAATACTGGCGCATAATAGATTTTATTGGGAGCATTTATTTTGGTTGTACCTTATTCATTATGCATAATGCTAGGAGCTGATTAAAGTTTATATGACAAGATTTTAATTAAGAATTTTTAAGTACTTGGTATATGCTGTATTGTTATCCAAGGATTAGCAGTTATTAGAGCTCCATGCACCTATCGGCTAAGCAAAGAAAGGTATTGTGCATTTTATGGGCTCAACTGAGAGAACAGGCTTCTACTTCATTGTATTAAAACTAGCCCAGCTACAGGTAGCCCTCAGTAGGCTTTACTACACTGGAGTTAGATATTCTTTTAAAAAGTGGGTCTCATTTTTGTAATAATTCCCAGATTATATAATGATTACATATGTAATCCAAATCTTAATATTATAATAACATCTCAGTGATTACCTATGTATTGTCAATATTAGGAATATTACTTCCTGATATTAATTTGCATCTATCTTGTGAAATATAACATGTCTGAAAATCAAACAATTTTTATAAATTAACAGAAATATAATCATACATAATTACATGCATAATTTTACCTCAGAGATGACATATATGATGCTTATTAAAGTTCATTCAACATTCTTAAAATGCTATTGAAGCAACAGTTAGAACCATTGAATATTTGCATCAATATTTCTCTATTAAATATTCACTTTAAATATTCAATTTTTTGAGGTATTAATCTACAAGATTTTTGAAATTAACTTGATTATTTCTTCCTTGCTCATAAGATATATTTGGAGAAATATTTTAAAAATCTACACAGATGAACAAATCAACCTGGTGGATATCTTTTAAGGGCAACTTAAAACAAAAGACTAGAGAACACTAGAGCTAAATAACAATGAAATGCCTAAGTAACTGACTGTTCTTGACTGAAACTCCTCTAAGCCTCTTAGCTTTTCTCACTGAGATTTGAGTTTCTGAGAACAAACATCTATCACCAATATCGGTGATACTGATATATTAATATCCCCGTTAATGTTTTAAGATGAACTTCAGCATTGCATAGACAAATGGGTTTATGAATGGACTGGCGGATCTCAGCATAAACTATGGACACATAAACTAGTGACCCTTTCTGTGATTCTGTTGGTAAGGTGAGTTTAGAGGGATCTTTGTTGGTCCATTTGGACAAGTGCTGCTATGGCCCAAGCAGTTCTGAGAACAAAAATGACAGCCTTAAAATGCACTTGCATAATTCAAGGATATTTAAAGCTTTCTTGGTTTAAAATAAGCTTACAAAATCTCATAATAGTCCTCTGGGACATGCATTATCACTTCCACTTTATACAGCAGGAACCTGAGGCTCACAAGCCATGTGTCTAATAAGCAACAGACCTCCGGACTCCTGCTCCTTCTAAATGGCAGAGCTTTTATCTATCCATTAAAGAGAGCTGCATTTTCATTGGAAATTGTCCAGGGGTCGGACGGATCCCTAGCGGGGATCTGCCTGCGGCCGCTCTGGTCTGAACCTCACCGCTGCTCCCCGGGATCTGCGAACACTCAGGGATAATACGGGGTGGGCCTCCACCTGAAGCCTGGGTAGATGATGGCTCCCCTAAGGGCCAGCTGACTACAACAGTTCCGTGGATATGAAGTTGTATAATGAAAAGGAAACTTTGTATGTAAATTGCAATCTAATAAATACTAATTGGCATAATTCATTGAAGTATTCATCTAATCACAGAAAGTTAAAACTATTGTTTCAAGTCGTTTGTGTTCTTTTCCTATATTTCCCTTTGCCAATGCTGAATTCATGGAAGAAAGATATTTTCTCATTAAATTTTTTAAATGAGAAAGAGAAAATAGAAAAAATATTTTTCGTACTGTATGAATCTGAGATAGTAAAAAGAGTTAAATTGTAAAATCTATCAAGGGTAAAATAACTAATGTGACATCCTTTATATGTGCCTTCATTGAGGCATTATTTTCTTGATTTCCATTTTTGTATTACTAATGTGGTTGAAAAAATGCTTTGTGGGTTTGCATTCATCTGTATTTCTTCTCTTAAGTACATTTTGAAGTTTGTGTCATTTTGTCTTTTTTCTTTTTTAACTAATATTTTGGAACTCTTAAAAATGTTTATTAAGTTTACTGACATTATTTCTCTTTCAAATTCTCATTTGTCTTATAATTTCTGATATTTTGGTCATACAGAAATTTTAAATTTTTAATCAGGTCAAATCTATCATACTTTCTCCTTTTTTAAAGGAAATCTTTTATCATCTTAAGATTTAAAGGAATATCCTAAATGTTCTCATATTTTTATATTTTCACTTGCTTTACTTTTCTACTTGTCATTCATATAAAAATTAATTAAATGTCTAAGTTTACTGCCAATTTGTTACAAATCATTCACTGAAAACTCTGTCATATCCCCATTGATTTGAAATGTCACTTTTATTACAAAATTACTCCTATGTTTATATTATAGCTCAAGGCTGTTCATTCTGTGTATGACTTATATGTTTATTCATGTATGAAAGTCTCATAGTTGAAATTACTCTAAATTTAAAGTGTGTTTTAATTGTTGGAAGGGTGACTCCTCTTCCTTGATTTATTTTTCGAAACACAATTGGACTACTCGTATATAGGTTTTCTAATACATAAACTTTCCAAGTTATCAATATCTATTATAAAACCTGGTGGACCTTGAGTTAGGATTACATTAAACACATGTAATTTTCCAGAAATGAACAATTAAAACAAGATAAATTTAAATTTTCTTATATTCCTGAGGATCAGATTAACGTCTGGCTGAGTCAGGAGTGCTGCACCCATCTCTCATGAGAAAACTCCAAGGCCTGTTAGGGCTGGAATAATCCGCCCCCTCGGGTGTGTAGAGATCTGACCTTAGACAGGTAAACTGTTCCTCTCAAAAACCTCTAAAGTCCTGACTCAGCCCCTAAAACATACAATCCAAAAACTAGCATGTGGCCAATAACGATGCGCCGGATATCCCGACTCCACCCTGGCTCCACCCCTGCCTCACCCTATCCAATAGCGATCCAGTAGCACCACTCAGGCTCCACCCCCACCTTACCCTATATAAGCCTGTGCATTTCCTGAATAAAGCGGAAGTGTTCCAGAAACCTCCCTGGAGCTGCGTGGTGATTCCGAGCCTTAACCTCCCAGTCTGGGCCCCGAACCTTGTTCCGTGAGTGTGTTCCTCACAGAAGTCTTCTGGGCGTAGATGGTTCTTGTCTTTCTTTATGTCTGTCCCAAGATCCTACATTTCCACTTTATTAAGGATGAGAAGTTGCTATCTATTTGGCTCAGCACCTAGTCCTTTGGTACTGGACCATGCTGATGCTTATGACCCCAGACAGTTCAGTGTTGTCAGACAAAGCAGAACAACTGATTACAACAGGTAGCGTGAAGCACAGCTGATAAACTGACAAACTGTGGTAGCTACTAATTTGGTACTTTTGATCATGGGAGCAAGATCTACAGTGCTACCAAAATCTAACATAAACCAGAAACTTACATGAGGTGAGTTTCCCCTTGGTGGAGTGATTTACCCTATGGGGGGAAATTTAAGAGGAATCGGGACAAAACAGAGAGATAAATTAAGGGAAATATAGCAGAGGCAAGGCTGGAGGACAAAGGTGGTCTCCAAGGTTTGGGACACTGGAGAAGAAGGCAGGAGAGGTAGAATGAAGGATGAAGCAAAAGGACATCAAAGTGAGCCAGAGAGATGAGAGGCAATTTTAACTCACATGAAAATATGGCAAAATCAAGAAAGATCGTTGAGGAAAGCGAGTAGATGAGTAGAACAAAATAAACAGAAAGGTAAAAACCTAAACAGCAAAACCAAAACCAAAAACACAACCAGATTTAAAAAAAGGAAAATGAAGCACAGATGACCTGCCCACGTCTCCTTGCAGTGATTATCTCCATGTCAGTCTCCCATTTTCTGTGGCACCCTCAGGCAGGGACAGCCCCGAGCTGTTCCCAGGCCCATGTTCAGTTGACGCATCCTGGCCTTTGCTTAGCCTTCCCTGTACCACCCGCCCTGGCGTGTCTCTGACCTGTCTCACCCCTTTTCATGGGGTGGCTGAGGGGTGCTGTCACCACCATGTGTGCAGCCCAAGGCTGCTCAGTTCCCCTTCATTCGCCTCTCCAGGGGGTTCAGTGCTGACCTCTCAAGGCTGTTTCTTTCTCGGAAGCAACTGGTCCATACTCACTTCTTTCACCAGCTCTACTGTGCTGTGATCCCTAATTTTGCTGTTGCTCGGGTTTCCGGGCCACAGCAGGACAGAGAAAAAATAAAAAAGCTGGCATCCTGTCCATCAGAGAGGGCGCAGTTTCCTGACTGCCTTCCTCTGTGAGCCAGTGAAATCTGCTGCCAGGCTGCAGTGTGCTCCGCATGGAGGACGGCAGAAGACTCAAGAAGCCTTATACCCTCGTGTCCCTGTGGCTGGAGCTGGCCACTTCTGCAGTCCATCAGCTTCTTGGAGACTTTGCAGTACTGCAGCTTTTGCTCAGAGCACAGGAGGCAGTGCTGCTGGCAGCCTGGTGGACTAGTAAGCTGTTTTATGACGTCCTGTGCCTATGTTTTGTTTGATCTACAAGCCTCTTATTGCAGACTGACTTTGGCATCAGGATGTGTGTCCCTCCCTTTCTTCCAGCTACCTGTGCTTTCAGCTGATTTTCTCTGAGTAGAAACTACCTCAAACTAGTAGTAGCTCCTCTCTTCAGCCATGTTTAATATCTTCAGGTTGTTTATCTTTTATCATTTAAATATTTGACCCATTTTTATTTCAATTTAGTACATGGTGAAAGATATGGATGTATATTCAGTCTTCTATATGTGGATAGCCAGCTTTCCCAACATTATTTATTAAAGAGGCTATTTTTCCTCCATTGTATGTTTTTGGCCCCTTGATCAAGATCAAATAGCTTAATTTTCCCCCAGTGTTGTTTAAGCTTCTTCTCTTCTGTTCCATTGATCCACATGTCTGTTTTTGTGCCAACATCACGTTGTTTTTATTTATTTTTAACAACAAAATAACTATACTTCAACCTCAAAATTCAAAGCAAAAAAAAGCCTCACTGTAACAGAAAAGTGGACACACGGTCATCAATGCTATCTCCGTTGCTCCTGTACTGACGTAGCGGTCACCTCGAATGCCTTGATGATCAGTTCTTCACGTCCTCTTTCCAGATGTATATTCCATCCTCTTTCCTGGGTATACAAGGAGCATGTGTATACCTTTGTACATAAGTGATCATTTTTAACTTTGTGAAAATTGTAATCTTTTGCAATTTACTTCTACTTACTGTAGTATCGCTAAGATCTGTCTACGCTTTTGGCGTGACCCCGAACTGCATTTGTCTTGAGATGTCGGAATTCTACATGCACAGCTTTTCCCATAGCCATTCTTGGGTAGGTATTAGGTTGGCGTCGGGTTATTTTCTACCCGAATGTGAACATCAGTCTCACAAATTTTATCCCATTCCACATATGCAATACTTTCTGTAAAATGCTTAAGTGAGTACGGTATTGCCAGCCTTGTATGTAGTGAATGTTCAACTTTAGGAGAAATGGGATTTCTGAAGGGGTTGCACCAATTTATGTATCCACCTATATTACCCAAAAGATCTCTCTGTCCTAGACAATTCCAGCATTTGATACTGTCAGACACTCTAATTTTATGAACTGAATGGCAAACAGAATTTCTCATTTTAAACTAAAAGGTTTTTTCCCTGATAGTTAGTGACAATGAATCTATGTTTAAAAAGACAAAAACAAATCACTTCTGTGAGATAGTAATAGCCAGTTGGAAATTTAATCATATTCTATTTGTAACCTACAATTCTTGCATCCTACAGAAGTATTTCTGTGTACTTTATTAATTTACATTGAGACAGCAAGCTTTGCTGTGAAACAGTTAATATCGTTTGCATGGTTTCTATAAAATAAAGAGTAAAAATTTTATCCCTTGCATGTGAATCTCTGACACAACTACTTAGCTCTTCTAGCAAGAAAATAGATATAAATAATAATTCCTAAATTAATAGACATAAGTTTTATTTATAAATATAGGTGAAAGGCCAGATTTGGTGTGTAGATTGTAGTTCACTCCTGATTTGCACCATCAGATATTGCCATTGTACTGCAGGCCACAGATATGCTCCTAGTCTACCTCCTGGCAGAACAGTCAGTCCCCATTTAAAACCATCACAATGTACTTAACATATTTTTTCCACTATAGCATGTCATAGTGGATCATGTGATACATCATATCATGGCTATCATATATGGAATGTAGTATATCATTATGTTATAAAGTGTATTTATTTCTTAGGCTATTTCTTTTTAGATCACAAGAAAAATACACATGTGTATTTCCAAGAAAACTTCATTTTTACGACTTAGCAAAGTAAATAGTACTTTATGCAATTTACAAATGAGGAAAACTTTTCAAAGTTTAAATAACTTTCGCATAGTCACACAACAAATAAACTGCAAAAGGTAATATTTGAGCTTAGAGTTCCCTGTTCCCAAAACTTGTTCTTCATTGAAGTGCTACGGAGGTGTCCATAGGAAATAAGCAATCGATGTGGGCTTCTTTACATCTGGATCATAATGTTTAGCATTGCTAACAATTATTGAATTTTTTTTATATGCCCAACATTATGCCAAGTCTTTTTTGCATGCAGCGTCTCTTTGGACTCTTCTTAAATTCTTTAGGATTGCTTTTATAACACCTTGTTGTACACAAAAAGAAACTGTAGCTGTAGAGTTAAAGTAAGTTACTCAAAGTTGCATAGATAAGATTCTGCTGGATCAGAAACCACACAGAAGCACCAAAGCTGGTTCCACAGGGGCCCTGTCTCTGAGGAAGAGTTCACCCAGGAAAAATTCACAGAGTCTGCCGTAGAGTTTAGGTGATGGGCTGTCTGCTTCTGGGTTATCGTCATAGGCCTCATCACCATTCAGGGTTTCCTGCAATGTACGCTTTTCCTCCATAGCCGTACAATACTTTGTGCTACACTGTCCATTATTTCCATAGCCCAACCCACCTCTTTTTGGAAATATTGTTACTATTTCCTTTGAAGGGCAGAAATAAGCTGATTTTTGAGAGATTATCACTTTGCACGACTATCAAACATTTCTGAAATGTGCTCTGCAAAATTATGCCTTTTGAGAAAGTGTCCTTTTTTGTCTGAATTGAAAGATATTCATAAATTTCCTCCCTTCTTCCCTCCTTCCTTCCTTCCTTCTTTCCATAGCTCATTCAATCATTCATCATGTATCTTCTCATTCATGCAAGAATTGTTGAATGGGTGACTACTATACACCAGACTTCAAGATGTGATATAAAATGTCTATAATAAATAGAGCCATTGCCTCTAGAAAATATGCAGTAAGTCAAAAGAGGTATTAAAACTAGCAAGTCATATAAAGCTTTGATATTCAAATGTAGTTTATTTGTGAGCTTATCAAAAATGCAGAAAGTAGGACCTACATGCAGCCTGCCAAATCACGATCTGCAATGCACAAATTTGCATTTGTGTGAACATTAAATTCCAAAAAAACTCTGCAAAACAATGCTGTCATAGATGTGCAGCCATTATCACTGTAGAAGCAAAGGAAATAGAGGTTACTACCCTAGGGTAAAAGTGGGTATTTTAGACAAAGCTTCATTGGGAGTGATGAACGAGCTTAATTTTATGAAATACATAGATATTATCCAGGGAAACAATAAGCAGCCTAAGCAGAGAGAGAAGGAGGCATGAGTGCATAGCCTATAGAGAAGCTAAAAGAAGTCAGAATTCTGGGGGAACCACAGAGAAGCCAGTATGGGTAAGGAGATGTTCTGAGATGATTACAGAACATAGTGTGGACATGAATCTGGCCAACCACTGGGTCAGCTAAGCATTTTGCACTTGATCAGCTGTGGTTAAGTACTAGCTGCACATTAGAATGACTCTGAGACATTTTTAAATACGGAGACTTGAGCTCTACTGTCAGATTCTGATTTAGTCGCTCAAGGATGAAACTTTTTTAAAGTTCCTCCAGGTGATTCAGATGTGCGGAATGAATTGTTCAGAGCAGTTTTAGGCAATGAGATGTCATCGACAAGTTTTCAGTGGGAGAACAGGGTTATCTGTCCAGATACTGCTCACCCCTCTGCAGGGGCCAATGGGGGTGGGAGCCAGGGCAAGCATACAGGGATCGGCTAGGTGATCTAACTTTAGGGAGTCGTTTGGAGTTGCTGAATAAGGAAAAGCCCAAACCAACCAAAAAGGTGGAGTGCCAAGGCCCACCTGAACACAATCACATAACCCCTAACACTATAAAGCTATAAGTAAATGATAGTGCTGAGGAGATGGAATTACTGTGCTCTAAGAAATGACTTAACATGAGGGGCAGGATATATGTTAGGGTTCTACCTGTGCTGACTAACTAAATGCTACTCCTAGCCTGGCCCGTTAAGTGACACATGATCAAGGCTGTGTGGCAGATATTATATTGGGTGTTGACATGGCCTAAGAATTAGACAAAAGAAAGAGTACAAGAGGGGGCAGACGGTGAAGGGAGGGCAGGAGAAAGGGAAAAAAATGAGAACCAAGATCGGTCATGTAAAGGTACAAGATCCCAATATTGAATGTAACTGTACTGTATACTTTAAAAGTACCAATAAACTCAATGAAAAAAAAAAAAAGAAAGAGGACAAGAAACTTCTGGACAGTAGGAATGAAAATATGTAGGCTTCTTGTCTCAGGGGTATTTGTGTGGATTTATAGGAAGTCCAGAATACCTGGGCGGCTCCCTTGGCCTACGAAGAGAAATGAACTGTGGCGCATGGGACCTCCTAAGAAACTGGGATTAGAAAGGCCTTAATCCCAGAAATCTTTGTTTAAAAAAAAACAAAAAGCAAAATCCCATTAAGAAAAACAAACGCAGAGTTTCAAGAAATTGGGATCCATAGTTGTACTTGAGTTCAGTTTCTGAAGCTTATGTAGAAGATGAAATTGAAGGGACGAAACCAGATATAGGGAAACAAGGGAAGAGACTGTGGCTACTCTCCGTGAGGCAAATGATGACATTCTTAACTAGAACGGCTGTGTTAAGAAGGCAGCTATGTAGGGTGGGAGTGATAACCTAATGTTTGAAGATGTAAGGAGGGGACAACTCTGAGGTGGATTGGGTGTAAGAACTGAGAAACGAAGAGGGATCCTAAAGAACTTACAGAATTGACTCAGTGCAGAGGTACAATATAAAATGTGGGCACAGCTCCTGACATTAAAACGTATCCACAGAACACACATGTAGCAATAATACAAAGCAATGGCCTACAGAACAAAGGTGCCAGAAATGAGTAAGAGCATCACTCGTCTCCAAATCCCCAAAGTTCTCGAGTTTTATTTTATAACCACTCAGTTACCAAACTCTACACTATAATAAAGAGGGTGAAATAGATTCACATACTGAGACTGTTGGTTTGAAACTGTCATGTGAAAACCTTCATTTTGATTAATATAATTGAAGTGTTAAGTGAGTATCTGCTAAATTGCAATCAAATCAGTAAAATGTTATTCGTTTTTTAAATGAATCTGTCAGAAGTTCTGTGAGTATTCTGCCAACAGTGAATTGGATTTGCACAGCTTGACTACAGATATTTCTATTTTATAAATGGGTAAACTGAGACATTGAAAATTCAACCTCTTGATGAGGTAGAGTCAATAGTTGACTTGCAAATAGACCAACAAGATCTCCAAAAAACCAAAACAGTGCTGTCCTTGGTGACTCCCTTGCAAAATGGAATGGATTTAATTAAGGTTCTAAATCAACATATTGAGAGGCAACTAGGTAGGTAATGAAAAATTCACCACCTTCCCTCTATCTGGACTCACTACAAACTTAGATATCAACTCAGAAATCCTCAAGACTCTCTGTGGGGTTCATTCCGCAAAGTATAAAACATATTTCCCAGCTCAATCAATTTATAAATAATTCGTGCTAGGTCTCTGCTTGTGTGAGCCAGACACTGCAGTCTTCCTTTCTCTCACTGTCTTCTCTATTCCTGACCACTACAGCTGCTCCTCTTTCTCCCTCCCTTTGTTACCCTCATCTTCACACTCTGTGGTATTGCTTTCAATGTCCTTGCTCTAAAATATTTCAAGATGTGGGGAAATATTTTGACCCCTTTGAGATAAAAAGTCTTTACAGAATTACTCAGTAGTGAATATCTTCCTACATGCTGGGTAGATAACGGTGAAAAATAAAGACATCTCCTTACCTTCATGGTGCTTATCATCGAGTGGGTTTCGGGGAATGACTGTAACAAATGCAACAAATGAAAGGGAAATGGTAGGGTCCTGGTAAAGCAAACAGCATAGGGGCTTAATCCAGTCCTATTGGGAGAGATGTGGGTGTCTGGAAAGACTCCTGACAGGGACAGTTTTCCTTCAATTATCAAAACATAAGGCAAAAGATATAAAAGAGTAATCAGCTACAAACACTGGTGTACTGAGTTCCAAATTTGACTGCACAAATATCTATATTCCAGAATATTTACAAGACTCTCCAGGGACAGGACATAGGCACCTGTGTTTCTTAAAAGATTATTTTCTTAAAAGATTCCCTCATGATTCTTATGTTCAGTAAGGGTTGCAATCCATTGTTCCATAGATTGATGAAAATAAGAACTTCTAAATGAAATATAGCTGCACAGTCACTGTTGATATTAATTTTCCTCTTGAAAACATTGCTAGAATTCCCTAAAATGTTGAATTTATTCTGCTTTATTCTAGTGTTTCAAATGCACACACAAATATGAAAGAAGGAAGTAGCAAGAGAGAGAAAGAGAAGCGAAACCAAGGACCCTACCCCATGTTGTACTGCACGTCTAAAGTCCACAAAGCATTGAATAAAGTAGAATTGTTTTTATGCAACAATGTATATTTTCTTTATTCTTCAACACAGATTATTTATTCCATTGCTGCCACGTGCAACAATGGAAGAGATTAATAATATCAACACTGAGCATTTTCTGCACAGATCTGATGGTACTAGTCACAAGGAAGGTCTGAAGTTTGGTATTACTACGTTTGTTTTTACATTATAGCCACTCCATAGTACAACCACACTGACAGTTGTAAATATATTTATTGAAGAATTAGTTTGTTGTGTATTAGGGAATAGGTAAAAAAGAAACAGCCAAAGAGTCCTTACTTCATGCAAGAAACTATAGAAAGTACTTTTAAAATGTTATTTACTTCAGATTTGTGCTAACCTTACAGCTCTCTGAGGTATGTTTTCGTATACCCATGACAAATAAAGCTACCTAGGACCAAAGAGTAAATGATTTGTCCTGTGTCCCATAGGAACTTGTTTACTGGACTGTTTGCCCAGTGTTTGCCTGGGTATTGGCAGTAATTGTCAGAATGTGTGTTGTGGAGTTCCCTCTATTAAGGGAACTAATGACGCTGTACGATTCTAAAGAAGGGCACTGTAACAATTTTTATCATAAGGGTAGAATTTGGACTAAATTACAATCTTCTCAAAAGCAACTTTGTTTCTTACTAGTCAAGTAAAATTTCATTTTAGCCAACAGATTCTAAAACACAAGGCAACAAAAATGTCTGCAGTTTGCAAATAACTTCAACTTTATTTTAGTTATGGGATTCTGAGAGGGGGAAAAACATACGTTCGATGGTATTAGATGTTCCAGAACACCAAAGAAATCTAGTCAAAAAGATTGAATGTCTTAGTCCTATAAATGGACATTGGAATAACAAATCCAAACTCATGATTTTTAAAGGTATTTCCAGATACTACCATCATAAAGCAATTTAGATGGCTAAAGAATATAGGCAAGAAAAATGCCCATGCAATATTGCAGACTGGTATGTAAATGTACGGCAAAAGAAAACAAATCGCCCAGTCTATTTAAGGAAACATCTACTGCCTAAATCTTTAAGTTGTTTTAGTTAGTATGCAGATCACACTACACTTTGTGCTGTAAGAGTGGCTTGCCGAGCTCATGGTCTACTGATAGCTCATGTGCAGGATTTCTTAGCACACCATTTGTGTACTAATTTCATGCTTGTCTACATTTTCCCTTAAAGTTATTTTTCTTATTCCAAATTAACTTTATTTGTATGGAATAGATGTTTTCGTTCTGTCATGGGGGTAGGGCTATGCAAACATAAAATGATTTTGAAATAGTGCAGCCCTTTCTGTGCCACCACACGTAAAATACTACATATCAAGCGTCCTAAATCTGAAAATACAAATTCCAAAATGCTCTAAAGTCTGAAACTTTCTGAGTGTCAATGTGTTGCTAAAAGTGGAAAATTCCACACCTGATCTTATATGAGGAGTTGTAGTCAGAACACAGGTTTACTAAAAATACTGTATAAAATTACTTCCAGGCTCTGTGTATATAATGTGTATATGAAACATAAATTAATTCCATGTTTAAACTTGGGTGCACTCCTTGAGATATTTCATTATGCATATGCAAATATTCCAAAGTCCAGAAAATTCCAAAATCTGAAACACTTCTGTTCCTCAGCATTTCAGATAAGGGATACTCAACCTATATAGCCAAAGTTTGAGCAAACATTTTCTAACTAAACCTCCAAAACAAAAATGTTTGCTGTTAACAACATACTCTAATCTCTTGAGACATCAGATAAAACTTCCTTGTTATATTTCCCAAAAAGAATGTTTTGCTTTCAGTGAAAAAAACACAGATATTTCTTAATCACAATTCCTAAGATATGGGAGGTGAGGGAGGTAAGGAGAAATAATTTTCTGTCTAGAAATTACACAGCTGGCACAGAAAGACAGCCTTCCCTTTCTTCCTAAGTAGGCCTTCCTCCAACCCCACCCCCAAAAAAGAAACCAAAGACAAGGCCATGCCTGAGAGAGGAGGAGCAAAGCAAGCAGTCTAGGCCTCTCTTCAACTAATTATCAGCCAGAGTTCTTGCAAACAAGACCCAAAGCTAAGGAGATCCAGTAATTTTAAGAGAAGAGGTGTTACTGAGAGGGCCAGGAGCTCACAAACTGGATGGGAAAGGAGAGGCAGTATTGAAAAAAGAGACACTCAGGAAGCTGTGGAGCACGAAGAGGAGGGAGACAGTGGGATTATTTTACAGGAGGAACAGCTGGGACAAGCAAGTGTTGGGCACAGTAGACTAAGATCACCAACTACCACTGGATGTTCTCCCCACTGGACACTAACATCAATGCCTAGATAAATTGAAGAAAGCTCTCTGCCTTTAAAAATGGAAAAGTCCCTTGCAAGAGGAACCAGTGGCAGATCAAGGTCATATGGTCACTTTTCAGTTGGCTCAGGTGAAGGAGGTGAAGAGCCCCTGCTCCCTGGACTCCAGCTGAAGTCCTGCAGCAGCATACAGACCATGTTGTATTTGATTCATGCCTGTGCTATGTGACTTGTTTAGCATTTTGAGTATTACCCCAGAAATTCAGCTCCTTTTTGCTGTAGGCAGAGATCTTAATTCAATAGAACTTAGATATTATGACATTCCTTCAAATTGGAAAATATTCAGCAACCAAAAAGTTGACAAATATTGCTGTTAGACATTGAATGAGATCAGTCAGAGTCCTCTTAGCTTGTGTGTAATTCAGACTAAGTCAGCAGATAGGCAATTATATATATTACTGGGAGGAAAAGATATAATTTGGGGAATAAAAACACACTTCCCTCAGACAGGAATTGAGGAGTTGGAGTGCCCTTGGCTAAAGATTAAATCAAATCCTTATTAACAGTATTTTTAGAGCTTTGACTGGGTTTGTGTAATAGAAGAAGAGGTCAGTGATGGGCAGATGGCTTAGCAGCAGGCTCCTTTCCTGTGGCTGTCAGGCCTTGAACACTGGAAGGAAGGGGAGGAAAGAAGATCATACTGCCCTTCTGGGTTATGTGAAGTACTAACTCCATTGTCTTGGGGAATCTCCTTCTCCACTGAAGTAGTACAGGCTTCAGTGTTGCTAAGGATCAACATTGCCTCTGGGAGGCCTGTGTATGTTTATTTGCATTTAATTAAGCCCTGGTGTGGCAGTAGCAGAGGTATCCAAGCAAGAGTATTACAAAAGTCCTGCTTCTAGCTGATTTAAGTAGAAAAGATCTGTTACTTATCAAAGTGTCTTCAACAAATCTGTCTTTAACAAAAATTTCCATAATGTGCGCCCCTGACAGGAGTTTTCAATAACAGGTATATCTGTAATAAAAATTCTTTGGGAAGGGTATTTCAGCAGTACATCATTATGTACACTAAGGATTGGTTAATCAAAAGCCATCTGTGGCTTTCCTTCGCTTTGCCTTCCTCTACTGAGCAGGCTGAAGGACTGATGTAATCATCTTCCCAGATAATGTTGCAACTAGGGATGGGCGTGAGCCATGCCTTGACCACTTAAGTATCCACAGAAGCCTTAGGGTAGGTAATTATTATTAAAAAAAAAAAAAAAAGAAAAGAAAAGAAAACCCTTGCTAAATGTAAAAGGTGCAGATTTTTCTCTTACCCTTTGTCCTTTATGCTTAGAACCAGGACTCAATCCCTAAAAGTGTAAAAGTGCAGTGACCACCTTGTATTCATGAAGGTAGAAAGACAGAGCTGAGGATGATGGAGCAGAAAGTGACAATGATAAGCCTTGTGCTCTAATTGCATCAGTATTCTACAACCCCACTTCTGAGCAATTTACCTTCTAATGTTTTATGGAGCGTATCAAACCTGATATTTTCAAGCTCTGAGTTGAGGATTTTGTTACTTTCAACTGAAGGCAGTCTAACCATGTAGGGTCTCTAGCTCAGCTCACTTCAATGGCAGTAACATCTCTGTCAATGCTTAATAGCAGTTTTTACAGATTTAGTGACCCTTGTCATACTGTGACAATGACAGCTTAACCCATGCATTTAACAAACGTTATGACACTGTCTTTTGGATTCTTGCATTCCATAGTTATTTCTACTTTTATTGATTTTATTTTTCATTTCAGGAGCAATAGCAATTTTGAACTCATTCTAGTCATTAGAGATGGACTTGTTAGTAGAATCTGGGGTTTATTACCATTTACTGCTTGCTATTATTCCTTGTTTTTTGTCATTGTAGCATAATTTTATTTTGTTTCATTGGACCTCCTTTACACTGCCCTGAATTGTGAATAAGAAATGGGTAGCATTCTTTCAGTCTTTCTAAAGTTCTATTTTTATTAGTATTTCTCTGTAGAACATAATGGTTACCTTCACAGTGGGAACTTGGTGCATGTACATAACACATCTTAATTCTTTTAAGATCCCCTTCCCTCTCATCTCTTCCACCTCATATTGAGGATAAACTTAAACTTCTTGCGATCATGAAAATTTTCAAATTGTTTTTCAGATTTAAGCAGATAATTATAAGTCAACTACATAATTCCTTTCATATTTTAACCTCCTAAAACTTTATTTTCATTTTTAATTTGAAAGAAACTGTGGTACAATCTGTTTTAAGAAACTCAATTTTTGGCTAGAGCTGAGACAGAGAATATAAAATGAAGTCTTGTCATTTTGAAAAAAATGAATACGTGAAAAGCATTAACTTTTTCAATCTTTGTACTTCTAGCTCTAGATGGTAAAAAAAAAATATTTTCCCTAAAAATCACTTCATAATGAATACTTGTAATGCTTCCTCCTAGATAGAGATATGTCTGTGGTTGCTTGTAAATATCAAGTTCCATGATCTCTTGGCCTTCTGCTGTCAGACTCAGAACATAAGAACAAAACTACTTTTTTATCTCAGAAGTTTGCTATCCAGTGTTGACTAATAACACACCACTAGAAAATGTTAAATGAAGTATCTATGTTCGTAGATTTAGCCAGAGGCCCGCCATACCATTGGTAAGTGCACACAGATGATCCTGGGAAGCAGCTGTGTGGACCAGAGTGGCGAGGCTGTGGGCAGAACACCGTAGGGCCCTGCGCCAACACCACTGGTACACTTACCCAAGCCAAAGGCCTACCCAGAAAAGAACTATATAGGCCCACAAGCTTTAGCCAGAAACCTGCCATACCATCGGCAACAACCAAGGGTCCACCTGGAAAAGAGCTACACAGACTCATAAGCACCAGCCAGACATTTTCCCCAGTACCATTGATAAGGGCATGGAGACTGTAGCCATAAGCCTACATAGAAAAACACAAACTGGGATGCACAACCCCCCAGCCAATGGCCCTCCCACACAATAGTTACATAAGGGTCCCAGTGAGAGGTACACCTAAATACCATCCCGAGTGTGCACAAGCCCCAGCCAGAATCCCACCCAGACAACAGATCAGCTGAGGGATCCAGAAGGCTACAATTCTGAACCTAGGAATTAATATACTGGTTAGCAGCAGAGTAAAGTCTGCTTGGTGGCTTACTGAAAATTGAAGACCACTGGATGAGCAAAAAGTCTCCTCAAAAAAGGCACAGTAGCGTGCATCTATTGAAATGAGAAGACATGTAAATAAGACATAAAACCAGTATTTTAGATCACCTCAGGTAGCACCAAAGGGAAATGAGATGGAACAGTCTGATATTCAACAACCTGGACTCCCAGAAGAGGCAATGAAAGAGGACATAGAAAAAAATGAAATCAGAAATAATTTCTCAGATAACAACAGAGATTGGACCTGTAGTACAAGACATGATCAATATATCTAGAGTAGACACATTAAAAAATAGAGGAGCCGAGGAACATGATGGAATCCCAACTTGGGAAATAAATGGAATCCACGAAACAGATGGAAACAGATTTCCAGGAGATTAAAAACTCCATTGAAAGATTTCACAGCAGAATGAGCCAATGTGAGGGCGGAATTTCAGATATGGAAGATAGGATTGCAATTACTGACCAGAAAAAGAAAAATTTCTTAAAATTAGTAAGTGATCATGAGAAATCAAACCAGCAGCTGCTAGATGATGAAAGAAGAATAACATAAGACTGATCAGAGTCAATGAAGAAGAGGAGAGACATTAAATGACATTAAAAAAAAAAAAACCTGTTCACAGAAGTAATGGCAGAAAACTTCCCAAATAGGAGGAGAGAACTTTACATACAGATAAGTGAGGCATATAGCTCTCCAAGTAGCCATGATCAAAACAATAAATACATAAAAAAGAAAGAAAAAGCTATGCACAGGCATATAATAGTTAAGATTCCAGAAGCTCAACAGAAGAACAAAATTACAAGCAGTTAGAGAAAAGGAACAAATCACAAACAAAGGAAAGCCCATGAGAATCACAGGGGACTTCTCAAAACAAACCCACAAAGAAAGAATGTGGAGTGACACATTTCAAGCCCTAAAGGAAAACAACCTCCAACCCAGATTGATGTGCCCTGCAAAACTATCTTTCAAAGTTGATGGAGAAATAAGAAACTTTCAAAACCAAGAGCACCTTAGGAACTTCATGACTACCAAACCAGCACTCCAAAAAAAATTTGAACAACATTCTAGGAAAAGACAATGAGGATCACAACCCCTGGAGGCCCAGCAAAATGAATCCATCAGGCACAACAAGAAATTAAACTCAAAGGGGTAAATCCAACAAAATGAAAAGAAAATGACAAGTATAAGTTGGCCCATATCAGTTATAACCATCAATGTTAATGGTCTCGATTCAGCAATCAAAAGAAATAGACTGGTAGAATGGGTCAAGAAGCAAGATCTGACAATACACTGCACACAAGAAACACACTTGATTTAAAAAGAAACTCATAACCTGAAAATTAAAGGGTGGAAAACAATATTCCTGGGACAGGAACCCATCCCCACAAAAGAGGCAGGAATAGCTATCCTCTTTGCAGATCAAGTGGATTTCAAATCAACACTAATTAAGAGAGACAAAACAGAACACTACACCTTTGTAAAGTTAACAATGAAAGAGCAAGAGATGACAATCAATATATATGTAACAAAAACTAGTGCACGCACAACTATATACAACAAATACTACTGAACATGAAAAAATCGTATAAGCACTAATATAATAGTAGTGGGGGAACTCAGCACCCCACTTTCACAAATAGGTAGATCAACCACACAAAAAAATAAACAAATACCAAAACTCAATCAAATTCTTGAATAAATGAACTTAACAGACGTTTACAGGGTGTTCCACCCCAGAAAATCAGAATACATATTCTTTTTGGCTGCACATGGATGGTTCTCCAAAATAGGCCACACACTCACTCACAGAACATGCTTAAGTAAATGCAAAGAAATTGAAGTTACGCCCTGTATATTATCATACCGTAGTGTGATGCAATTGGAGATCAATAGCAAAAGAAATTGCGAGAATTTCATAAGCACATGAAAATTGAACAACACATTTCTGAATAACCAGTGAGTCACAGAGAAAATTAAAGAATAAATCAGTCAGACAGATCCTACAATTAAATGACAATGACAATACAACATATTGGAATCTATGGGACACAATGAAAGCAGTCTGATGAGGGAAATTCATAGCAGTGAATATTCATATTAGGAAAATAGAGTGAGCTCAATTAAACAACCTAATGCTGAACCACAAACTTCTAAAAAAAGAAGAGTAGGACAAACCCAAAGCTCATACAAGGGAGGAAATTATAAAAATCAGGCCAAAATCAATGCAGTGGACACTAAGAGAATGATTTTTTAAAAAAATGAAGCCAAGAGTTGGTTCTTCAAAAGAATAAGCAAAATTGACAAACCATTAGCCAACCTTATCAAAAAACCCAAATCCATATAATTAGGAATGAAAAGAGTGAAATCACAATAGACCCAACAGAAATCCAAAGGATCATCAGTACCTACTCTGAGTACGGATATGTCAATAAGATGGAAAATACAGAAGAAATGGACAGATTTCTAGATACTATGAATTAACAAAGTTGAACAAAGGTGACCTAAAAATTCTAAATGACCCAATATCAATAAATGAAATTGAAAATATAAATTAAGAACTTATGAACTGAGAAAAATCTGGGTCATGATAGCTTCATTGAATTCTACAAGATATTTTGAGAGGAACTACTGCCACTACTGTTTAAACTCTTCAGTGAAGTTGAAAGGGAGACAATACTCCAAAATTTATTTCTGGAAGCAAGCACAACCTTGATCCTCAAAGCAGAGAGAGACCCAACCAAAAAAGAGAACTACAGGCCAATTTTACTAATGAACATAGATGCAAAAAATCCTTAATAAGATACTGGCAAATAGAATGCAGAAGATCATCAGGAAGATCATACACCCTGACCAAGTGGGATTCATCCCAGGGATGCAGGGATGGCTCAACATATGCAAATCAATAAATGTAATACACTATATTAATAGAGCCAAGGATAAAAAACATATGATTATCTCAATAGATGCAGAAAAAAAATTTGACAAAATCCAACATGCATTTATGCTAAAAACCCTCCAAAAGATTTGAAAAGATGGTTTCTACCTCAATCTGATAAAAACCATCTATGAAAAACCATCATCCAATATCCTACTAACTGGTCAAAAACTGAAATCCTTCACACCGACATCAGGAACACGGCAAGGATGTCTGCTATCACCACTCCTGTTCAATATAGTTGTGGAAACATTAACCACAGCAATTAGACAAGAGAAAGAAAGAAAAGGAATAAAGATAGGAAATGAAGTCAAATTGTTATTATTTTCAGAAGACCTGTTAAGAAGACCCCAAGAATACCACCAAAAGTCTTCGAGACTTAATAACCAAATTCAGTAAATTTGCTGCATACAAGATCAACAGAGAAAAATCAATAGCTTTCCTGTACATGAAAAACAGACTCACCAAGAAAGAAATGGGCAAAAAATTCCTTTCAAAATAGTGTCCAAAAAAATGAAATACCCAGGATTCAACTGAACAAAGAAATCAAAGACCTCTACTCTGAAAACTATAGCATCCTGAAAAAAGAGACTGAATAAGATATTAGAAAATGCAAAGACATCCCTTGCTCCTGGGCAGGAAGAATCAGCATAGTGAAAATGGCCTTGCTTCCAAAACTGCTATATAGACTCAGTGCAATCCCAATTGAAATCCCAACAGCATACTTCACAGACCTTGAGAACAGAATCCAAAAATTCATTTGGAACAAGAAGAGAACTACAATAGCAAAAGCAATTCTAGGCAATAAAGACAAGGTAGGGGGTATCACAATCCCCAACTTGAAATTACACTACAAAGCTACTGTGATAAAAATAGCATGGTACTGGCAAAGAAACAAACTTGAGGACCAGTGGAACAGATTAGAAGATGTAGAAACAAGTCCAGACACAGTCAGCCACCTCATCTTTGACAAAGGAGCCAAACACCCTCACTGGAGGAAAGATAACTTCTTTAATAAATGGGGCTTGAAAAATTGGGTTTCAGCTTGCCAATGACTAAAACTAGACCTATATCTCTCACCATGCCCTAAACTACAATCAAAATGGTTTAACGATTTAATATTAAAACAGAAACATTAAACTGGCCGGAAGAGAGGTCAGAGAGAACTCTTGAAGACATTGGTGTAGGAAAAGATTTTATGAACAAAAGCTCAGTTGCCCATGAACTAGCACAAACATTCAACAAGTGGGTTGTCTTTTCTTTAAAAAGCTTCTGCACAGCAAGAGACAACCCACAACATGAGAAAACATTTTCACCAGCTGTTCCTCAGACAAAATTTTTAAAAGTCAAACCTCCCAATTTTAAAGACCCATTCCAAAAATGGGCATCTGAAATGAACAGACATTTCTCAGATGAAGAACTAGAAAGAGCAAATAAACAGGAAGAAATGTTCAACATCACTGGTCATCTGAGAGAAGCAAATGAAAACAACACTGAGATTCCACCTCTCCCTAGAATGAATGGCTGCTATCAGGAAATCCACCCATAACAAATGCTGGAGGGGCCGTGGGGAAAGAGGAACCCTGCTCCACTGCTGGTGGGAGTGCAGACTGGGGCAACCACTGTGGAAATCAGTTTGGAGATGCCTCAAAGAGCTAGGATTGCAGGTCCCATTTGGCCCAGCTCTTCCCCTGCTGGGTATCTTCCCCAAAGAATTAAAAGAATCATACCTCAGTGATATACGTGCACCCATGTTCATAGCGGCACAGTTTGTAATAGCTAAAACTTGGAATCAGACCAATTGCCCATCAACTGGAGACTGCATAAAGAAGATAAGTATTTTTTAATGGAGTACTACTCATCCATAAATAATGATAAACTAGAGACATTTATAGCTAAATGGATGTACATTGAGGTGATACTACTAAATGAAATAAATAGGACACACATGTGTAAATACCGAATAGTTTCTCTAGTGTGAGAAACTGCATGTGTAAATAAGGACTAAAAGGTCTGATAGATAACGTGAAATAGGAAGAAAAGGTGCAAAGGGGAAGGGGAAGTGGGAGGGGTAGGGGAAAAGGAAAGAGGGGAATGGAATTAACATGAGAAAAAGAAAAAAATGGAAACAAAGTCTTTGTACATAGGGAGGGGTGGAGGGGTGGAAGGGAAGGCAGGGAAATGGGGAAAAAATAAGAACCAAGTGGATTATGTAAAGGTGCAAATTACCACTGATGAATGTCATTATATTGTATACCTTAAATGTGCCAATAAAATTAATTTTAAAAAAGACATATCTGTGTTTGGGATTTTAATTATGTATACTTTTGTTATTGTAGAACAATTTGATTTGATCAAATGGAGTGATGTAAATGTAGACATTGGAGTGCGTTCATAAACACAGAGTTTAGAGTATGCATACATTCACTTTAGCTTGTAAATAATAAAGCCACTACAGCACTGATGAGTGTAAATATGGGTGAACTACAGGCTCTTTGGCATGTGCCACATGATCTGAGTCCCTGTTTAGAAATTCGAATTGGCGTAAGGCCAGTGACATTTGCAGAGGTAACCGTCCATTGATAAGTACTAAATTTAGAGGTTCATCTCAAGTATTTGTCTCTAACTGTACATTCTTTTCATCCATGTATAAATTGCTCATTAAATGGTTGCAATGGTGTGGATTGGGAAAGTCCTCGAAAGGCTGTGTGTTAAAGGCTTGTCCTCCGCTTGCTCAGTGGAAAGGAGCAGGGCCATTAGGAACACGGAGGACTTGCCCCTCCTTGTCCCTGTCTATGCTGCATGGTTGCTGTCAAGTAAATGGACCCTCTCTGCCAACGTCACTGCCCTGATGACTGTGCGGTCCAAAGCAGCATGGTCAAGTTACCATAGACTGAAAACTTTGAGCCAAAATAAGCTCAAATAAACCTTTCTTCTTTGTAAATTTATTATCTCAAATTTTTGTCACAGTAATTGCTAACACAGTAGCATTTTAGCTACTTCATTTAAAGAGGAAACATGAAACAAACCTTAATTAATTATATTCAGTTTAGAATTCATGGAGGATTTCAAAATTTTTATAAAAATAGCTTTACATTATTAGTGTCCCCTTAATGTCATGAGACATACAAATTTCCCATACTTGAAATACATAAAGGAAAGAAAGGAAAAAATATAAACTTATACTGAAGTCACTTTACTAACAGGGCCAATGTATCTGGCAGGCCACATGCAAGAAATACAGCGAAAATCTCAGTTAGGAATTTGTTCCTAGGGGTGACCTCCACTTTCAGCTTCCACAAATATAATCTTCAAAAGTCTGTAAAAGCAGTTTGCCTACAAGGATGGCAGGAGGAGAGAGATCCATTTCCCATTTTTTAAATATTAATAAGAAATTAGGTAGGTATAGTGGCACATGATTGTAATTACAGCACTCAGGAGGCTGAGGCAGGAGGCTTGCCACAAGTCTGAGGCCAGCTTGGTCTACATAGGGAGGTCAAGGCCAGCCAGAACTTCATAGCAAACCCTGTTTCAAACAAACAAACAAACAAATGCCCAATTGTAGGTGACATTAACTTTCTATATACTATATAGTATATACTATATAGTTAAAAGGAAATAGCATTTTTAAATGTGTTTTTCATAGGGGCTAGAATGATATATATATATACACACACACACACACATACACACACACATATACACATTAATAGCAAAGATAATAAAGTTACAATCTTTGGGTCCAACTTTACCCCTAATATAATGCTTCTTAAACTGTGGTCCAGATCAGGAGCACTAGCACGATTTGGGAGCTTCTTTAAAATGCAAATTCTTGGGTACCACCCCAAACCTAATTCTGAGGTGGTGCCAGTAAACTGATTTAACAAACCCTCTCCCGATTGTGATTTTTGCTGAAGTGTGTGACCCATTGACCTGGCACTCATCAGTTCCAAGACTTTGACCAGGATAATCGTTTTGAGCCTTGATTTCCTCATTAGTAAAATGGAGGAAAGTAGCAGTCTCTTTGTCAAAGGATTTTCGAGAAAATAAAAGAAGCAATTCAAATTCATGAAAAGGCCTTGAAAGAGTGCCCAGTATTTTGTGATTTCACATACTTTATATCATTTTATCCTTAGAACGTCCCAGAGATGGAAGGGTATCGAAGACCAGTTATCGAGAGCCTTGTGCCTTGATCTACAAGACAGCATGAGGAGAGAGAGAGAGAGAGAGAGAGAGAGAGAGAGAGAGAGAGAACAACAAAGACACAGACACAGAAACTTAGAAATCTGGGTCTCAGCTACTCTGGGTACCAAAGACAAACAATATTTATTCATAATAAGCCTGGAAAGGAGGGGCACTGGGTGAGCTTCAGGACTCTTGGTGATATTAGGTATCACAGGCAGGACTGTAAGAGGAGAGCACTAGCACATCTTGCTGAAGAGAACAAATGGTTAATTCAGAGGGAAAGACTTTAGTTGGAGTCAGGCTGACCTTGGCTGGAAGTGAACTAACTCAGCAGGGTGCTGCTACTTCATGGACTGGAACCTAAGCCTTGGGAGCAGCTCTCCGTGGAGGAGTTCTATGTAGCCAGCTCTGCTCTCTGACATGCCCATGGAGTCAGGTAAAGCTTCAGCTGGGTCCCTGGTGTCACACAGCCAAATTATGGAGGGGCAAGAAGCCTGTGTGACTTATAGCCTGCTAATACTGGACAGGGGTGCCTGCTACGGAAGGGCAAACATTACACTCTTTTTCCACTTACAGCAAATAAACATGGTGTCGGATATCTACCTATCAAGTTTCTGGTTCTGTTCAGGTACAAGGCTAGTAACCAGACAAGATAAATAACACTCCCCACCTCCAGAAACTGACATGCTCAGCTAAACCAGACACAGATACTTCCTCATGAACTTTGCAACAGCAGTGAAAAGACGTGTGAAATGATCGGCAGGAAGACCTCCAAGTGGCATATTAAAGGAAGAGAAAGTTTTGAGGGGCTTGCACCAACAACTAAATATTTAAATGAGAAGCGCTTTCATAAATTGCTGTCCAGGATAGTTCGCATGGTCCCACTCACCTAAATAGGAGCTGAGAAATGCAATCACGTTGTATGCCCAGATGTAGAGAAGAGTCAAGCATCATTAAATAGCAACAACCATTATCTTAAAATCATTTTACAGGTTATGAAAATACTTCAGCAATAAATATCTTCCTCACAATAACACAGTCAGTAACTACCTCAGGAAAGACATGCTTTAGTTTCTCCTGTGGCACTTGTCACAAATAAAACTAAAATTCCAGTGCCCTCCTCAGGGGCCCTTTTGGCAATCCTGAGCTAATTCAAGCATTTTCTTTTTTGAAATTTCTGTTTCAAAGGTTTCAAAGACAAACAAGACATCAATCTTGTGTGCAAAGATCTCATACTATACTGGAAGAGACAGTCACGGTACAATGAAAATAAGACACCTTCAACTGTGACAAGAAATGGGCCAGAGCAATGAACACACTAAGTAAAAGGAACCCAGCCACAGAAGGGGAGCTCAACGTGCAGGGCGGATGAAAATTAATAATATTTAGGGTCAACGTGGAACAGAAAGCTAAGTTTTGCTTGTGAATAATGAGCAGAAGAACACTCCCAGAAAAACTGAAAACACACTTCTCAGGGACACGTTTTGAGTATTTCAAGGATCCTGGTTTATCCACGAGGGTTGGAATCAGAAAGGGAAGGGTTGAAATGAGATGCTGAGGTGATTGTCATTTTTCCTCTCTAGTTTAAATGCTATTTGAGGTTTTCGAGCAGTATAATAATATTTCAGGTTTTTTTAATTGAGGTGATATGGAAAGAATGGACCAGAAAGAATTTTAAAAATAGTCTAAATTAAGTTATCAGAGAAAAGAATGGTGGCTGTGATTATTGCCCTGTTATCTTCATATCCTAATATCACAATTGATTTTCTAAGTTGGAAATTTATGTCAAGCGTGAACATGTTAGGGACATAATATGTCTCACCATGAGGTTAAAAGAGGGTGGAGAGACTGGCCAAAAATGTGCAGGAGCCATTAGAATGTTCCAAAGGTCTTTCCTATTTGAATATTAGAATTGAGTAACATCTAGCCTGAAAAGATCTACAGAGGCCCTTTAAATAAAACTCATCATGTGACAGATGAAAATACAGGTACAGAAATGTAAAGACCCAAATCATACAGTTAGATTTTGGCAGGTCCAGTTCTAAAATCCCAATCCGATAATAATTGGATGACATATTGCCATTTGGTTTGTAGAGAGGAGATCACTAAAGCGTCCTTTATGACCCTGGTCCTTGTGACACCTTTATCTGCCATTCACACTAGAAGTAGTCTCCTGTGACCAATGAGGCTTTCTCTATTTGCTTTGGTGAAAACTACTTTACAGAATGCTCATGGGAGTCTTCCCCTTCCCATGAATATGTATACAGAGGAGAATGAATGTATTGAAGAGCTCAAAGAATAAGAGTTTCATGGGTAATGATGTACAAAATCCTTCATATTTGCTTATACAGTCATTTCTTGATTATGCTGTAATGGATTATCTAATTTTCAGATTATCCATGCTCTCTGTTGCTGTTTTTACAACAGTTTCAGCAGAGAAGGCAAAAAGATACATGTTTGCTGTCGACTGTTTAATTTGTTAGCAGTTATTACATGAAGAAAGATCTTTGTAGCTACCAATATTTAAACACCTCTTCTGAAAAGATCTGATGGAAGCTGTACATTTTCACATTTTCTCATCATCACTGAAATGGAAAACAACCAAGGTATAAAAAAAAAAACTGTGTTTTGATCATCCATATAGGCAGTTTGATGCTTTTAAATATATGTAGATAAGGGTATTTGCTAACATCGTATGGTGCTGGTACCTAGAATATGTGGTAAAAGTCAACCTTGAGTCCTTGTATGTAACCTATGTAATCATTGGAGCATTTAGATAGCAAGAGACCAAAGTTGTTCACAGTAGACTCTAAGTTGAGCCCACTTTCTTACCATTCTGACCCATTTTAGGCAATTGCATTCACCCTCTTGGTCTCAACTGCCTCCTGCATGCAAGTGATTTACAGTTTTTCTAAGGTTTCTGTCCTGTGAGGAAGTAGAGAGAGAGCCTCATCAGCCAAGTCTGAGGACTGCCTCACCCCTTTCCTTCAAGATCACAGACTGTCATTTGTCAGGTAAAATCGAGACTCACATTGAGGAGAGGGTTCTGGTGAAACAAATGGGAGAGGAGGGCGGGCCTACACAGTAGCCAACTTCAAAGGGGCTACTTGAAAAGATTCCTGATATGCATTTGAAAGCAGGCACAGTATTTGTTAAACACAATGTCACAAATTTGTGTCTTGAAGAATTTTTCTTTGTCTAGCAGGTTTTCTGATGTGGAAGCTCTCCATGTTATGGGGATTGCTATTCTCCATTATTTTTCCAACCGCCCCTTTGGCATCTCCACTTAGATACCCAAAGCTATCTGTCGCATGCAAAACCAAAGTCGTGAACTTTCTTTGAACGCCGACTTTCAGTTTCCTAGTGCAAGGAATCACGGCTCCAGACACCCTTCTCATCAAGCCCAGAAATCTGAGCACTTTTCTCTCTCCTTCACCCCCCTTGAATCCAGAGCCAAGTCCGTCAGTGGAAGAAAGTTCCTCTCAGACCAGACTTGAAACGATTTTCATGCTTCACGGTGCTATTATTTGAAGGACAGAGTCTGACTTGAATGTCACCAGGCGGGACCCAGCCTGCTGCTGGAGCCTCATCTTTCCTCTCCGTCTGAGGCCTTTCCTTCCTTTAAATTCTTCCAACATAGCTACGACCCTTTTCCGCGGGGTCTTTCTGAAGCTGTCCCTCCCTCTCTTGGAACACATAGAGGAGGCCTTTCGCTCAGAGCTTTATAAAGATAGCATCACTAATTGACAATAACTAAGTTGTATTTCAAAAGAGAGCTCAGTAGGTGCTTAACACAAGACTGAAAAAATATGGACGGCCATGTGTGCCACAACTGCCAGTAAAACGTAGCAAGCCCTTGTCCATTGAAGTGCTGTAGCTGTGGTCTTGAGATAATACAGCCTCACATTTTATACCCGGATTTTGAAATGTGCAATTTCTCATCCTACTTGCCAACGCCGTAAGTGGTTTAGCTGCATAATTTAAAACTTGTGGGAAAGCTGATGGAACAACAGGCCACAGCACCATGGTTTCCAAACAACTGAAGAAACACGGAAAAGCAGAGGAGACTGACAGCCCTCTAAAGTTCTTTTGTTAAGGAACCGGATGTTTTCATGTTTTTGCTTTTCCTCTGATCTTTCTTCTGTAGCAGACCTCGGCCTTGTCAAAGTGACGCTGCACACCAGAATAGTGTTTAGGGATGTAACTGCTCAGACAGTAGTAGTCTTATTGAGGGAGCTGGAACACCTTTTCCAAATGGAGCAGCATTTTTTGAACGGTTGTGAGGTAGCGCCTATGGTAAAGAAAACATGACATAAAGCAGGATGAAATCTACCATTTAAAGCTCGACCCCAAAGGCAATAGATACAAAGTGGTGTGTCATTGATTATGTGCTGGCTCCTCCAAAGGTCCCACAAATGATTCTGGCTCTGTCTCTGGGACCCCTGCAACTCCTTCTTCCTGCCGTCCAGTATTACTAATATCACAGTGAAGCTAAGCTCTGACTTGTAAGAGATTTCTGGCAACACCGTCTCGTAAGACTCCTCCCTGGAATGTTCTGCCCCACACCATCTGCCTCTCATAGTTATACCTGAATTGGCAGGACTTACATTGCAAATAAGAATTCTCAGTCTTTCCATGGACAGTAGCTCTAAACTGACTCAAGGGCGCAATCTCAGGGACTATATTTCTGTATTCCGCAGAGATTTCCACAACGATAGATGCTAAAAAGCTGAATTTTCATGTAATACGCCCTTTACATTTTTGCTTGTGAATTCATCACCTAGAAATCTCTCTAGGTCCATGTTCGTTCTACACTCTGCAGCTGTCGGCAACACAGGATCTATGAGAGAATTTTATTTTAAACTTTCTCTTTTGAATATGAATATGTCTTCCTGGTTTGTTTATCCTGCACAAAACTCCTCCATTTGTCGGAATCACGAATGTTACAATCCTTTATCACTCACATATTTAAATGACACCCATTCTCCATTCTCTAATCAAAATAGCCTAGAATTTTGTTTTTATTTTTAACCACTCATGCCCAAATATGGACACCACAGTGCCTTTATCACTGAGACTGGTTTTGTGATCCCCAGGAGTCTACAACTCACCCTGAAGTGGGTCTAGGGCCACCCCGAGGGCAAAGGTTCTGCCTGCCCAAGTCCCACCTAGGACAAGGGTAACACAAAACGCAGTGGTGGTGACGTCCCTTCCTTTCTTGTTGAGCAGCTGCCTAATACATCAGGAATGTCTGTGTGAAAAACATGGTTTTACTCTCTTATAAATCTGTTTACCTCACCCTAGTTGTGCTTCTTGGCGTGGATGTATTAAGCCTGGCATCTTTTCTCTGTCGGAGAGGAGAAATCTGATGATGGTAGTGGTAAAAGAGAAAGTCGAGAAGGCATTCTTCCTGCTTGTACATTCCCTGAGGCCGTTTGCTCACATTAAAGTTGAAGATGTATAATGCCAAGTTACAAGGAACAAAGTCTTCTTTAGCCACAGGGTTATGAAGATACACATAAAGAATGTATTGATGTCTTCTTCATAATTAGTATTAGCAAATGACTCCCTTTGTCTTTTTTGTAAGCTTCTCAAATGAAATCTGTTTGTGATTACACTTTGTGCCAATTTGAATGGACAACTTCTTTAAAAAGATAAAAAGCTTTACGATAGAAAATTGGGGAAAATCTCGATAAGAGCCTGAGGATAGCTCTTGGAGAACTCTGGTCCCGGAAACTAATAATCAACCTTAGCTTTGTAGTCATGACCAAGACTTACAAACTGAGCCCGTTAGTACAAGTCTCGGAATGTCTGTAACAGGACCCTCAGAGGATGACCTCTTTAGAAGCGGGGGTCATTCTGTACGACACCCTCTGCGGGTTTTCTTAGGATCATTAACTCAAGGCAGGGGGGAAATAGACACCAGCATTTCCAAGCCTTGTTTAGCTTCGGTGGTCACAAAGGACTTTTTGTACTTTGTGTCTAATAGGCTTTGCTCTGAAAGTCTTTGGCCATTGCTGTGCCAAATCCTGGACCATGCCACATGGTCGTGCACAGCAGCTACGCAGGTAACAAACTCCCCACTCCCTGTCGGTGACACCGCCCTTAGGTAACATGTAAGCTTTCACATTTATAGACAAACCCTCTGTTCAGAAAGGAGATGACTTGTTTAATTCCTGAAACTGGCTATTAGAGCTGTATAGACACATTTCTGGGCTTCCCAATGAGCATAGCTTATGCTCACCACTTTCTCCCCCGGAATATAGAACTAAAAAAAATTGGCCAATTATTTATATGAATAAATAAATATATATATAACAGAAAGACACATTGAGAAATGTAATGACAGGAATGTTACCTCTCTTCTTTAAGATGGGGAGAAAATAAAAAATTGAGAAATTGAAAACAAGTGAAAAACACGGGAAAGACTGCTGGTGCATGAAAGTTGCTGGTCCCAGGTGGTGATGAATGAAGTGTGATCGAAAGTGTGGTGAATGGTTAAATTTACTAAAATATATGACAAGAAAAGATATGTTGGGATTAACACCCTCGCGTGAATGCACACCCGTGCGCACACACACACACGCACACACACACGCACACACACACGCACACAAAGTGCTCCCTCAGGCTTTGAACATGTTCATCACTTGGTTCTCTCCACTTTGCAAAGCGGATCTAGAAGTCCTCTTCCACTGAGTGTCCTTACCTGCCCTGTCGTGGCTGCCGCCGTGATCTACATCCCAGTGTTTTGAATCTGAAACATTTACCCTCCGTGCTCATTTTGGCTTTGGAGAAAAGCCAGAAGCTACCCGGTGCCAGCTCAGAAGAATCAGGTTGATGAGAATACGCCACCATAATGTTTTTAAGAGCCTGCCTGTCCACTGGCTGGCCCTCAGCAGCTGCGTTCACCTCACCGGTTTTGATCACACATCATACGGGTGCTCTCCTAACTGGAGGTCCGGTCTCCCCGGGTCAGACGTCAGGGCCTTCTCACCTCTCCAGCAGGGGTGGACCTCAGCCAGCCTGCTCTGTCACCAGTGCCGCCTCGCTGCAGATTGCTGTGTAAAGTGCCTTATGGATTTTGTGTTCCCTTGAGTTTATTCAGGTGTAAGTATAAAACTGATGGCAGTCGGAGAAGGTCAACATTACATATTCATTTTATTTTAAATAATTGATGATGTTTCCTGTCTCTGCTTACATTAATTGCTCTCAGGTGTTAGAAAATGGCTCAGTGAGCTGCCTTTTAATGTGTTTCTTTAGAAAGACAGTGTGACTGCTCTTTGGAATACTAAAATCAGCATGTACAGGACTTGCTAACTGAAGGTTAATAAAAGAAAATTGAACATACGCATGGATGCTTTCTACCATGTGGGGGACAGCACTGCACCTAACTATACTCCCAGCATGGAGCAGTGTTCTTATTCAGTCCCAGAATAAAACTCACATTTACCCAGATAGTCTTGGTTGTATGTGGTTGTAGAAACCAGTTGGACACATTCCGAGGTCATGACGTTAACAATGAAATACTAAATACAAAGTCATTTGTCACAATTAGCCCACAGGAAGATATTTTCAATCACACTGCACCAACAGCATTTTTTCTCAAAGATAACCAAGTCTTCCAAAGGAATAGGGTGTTATTATAAAATATGTTAATCACACTTGCAAAGAAATCATGTCTCTGTGGCAATGTTGACTGCTGCTTTCTAAAATATTAATTACCTTATTTATAGCTGTATATTTTTTCAAAGTCTGTTCTTTCTGTCTAAACATTGTTTTTAAGGAAAATGGGCACATGACACGGGTGCTTCTGAGTCACTGCCATATTTGCACACCACGTGGGTGCCTCTAGGAGGTGAATTTCTGATCCATTTTTAGTCAAAGATGATCCCAGACTAACTTTCACATTTCTCTCTAATATAAGGACCCAGAGTGGGACACCCCAATCAAATTCAAATGGAACTCAAGAGTCCAGCTGAACCTCAGAAAGGCAATGACTGGCCTTCCAGAAAGGGCTGGAGGCTGCAGGAATATTCCGGGGAGGCAGCTGTGCTCAGGGCTGGCCATCCATTGTACGTGTGGTGGCTCTGCCTGGCCTCAGCAGTCTCAAAGCTCTCTGCAAAGGGAGGGATTTGGGGGACATCCATCTTCCTCTTGTTGCTCGTTAGATTTCAAGGAGCAAGATGGAAAGAGCCAGGAATAAGATACAAATTTAAGATTTATACTGCTCCAGTTTTCAAGAAGACAGAAACTATAACCAAAAGAGCTTTGTTCCTAGTCTAAATTTTGATTGATTAGGAAACAAGACAAGTTTCAACCATTGTAAATCATAAATCAATTAACATGAAGTTAATATATAGTACTTTATATAATATTGACCTACATAATCATTTCCATGTGCACAAAATATGTGTGCAACATTCAGAGACACCACTAGGTGTGTGGCTGTACACACACACACACACACACACACACACACACACACAAAGTCAACACACCAGCTGTTCAACATTATTTGTAATATATTGGCATCACTGTTGACCTAAAGAGCTGGAGAAAATAACAGGCCATATTTTCAGCTTAGTAAAATCCTGCAGTAGGGAGCCCTTTATGAACAATTACAAGTATTTGCTGGAAATACATTTGCTGATTTAACACACTGGGTAGGACAAATGTTTAACATGCTGTCGTAATGATGTTCAGATGCTTTTCTTAGTATTCGTTGATCTGAGCTAATGTGTTCCTGCCCAATCATGCTACAAAGAAGCAGCAGAAATAAATAAATAAATAGATGTAATGTGATGCGCTCTCACAATAGCAGAGCTGCTGACTGCCCCTGACAGATGGGAAAAAAAAAGTCAATATGATGTCTGAGACAGCCCAGGCTTGGCATTGCAGAATAAATTACATGATTCGCTGAATGCCGGGGCTTCGCTCAGACATACACAAAATTGGAAAGATAAAAGCTTGCACTGGCTTCAGATGATATTTACTGCTTGATGGGTTTACTAGCAGCCCCAGTACAGCCATGCTGTATTGAATTATTGGCCTCTATTTAGCTGTGTGTCCATTGGAGCTCGAGTGTCCATTTAAGCATAAGTGACTTGGAGTCTGGCCAAACCTCTCAGAGGCTCTGGGTGCAGAGACGGGAGGGAGCCGATGGCCCCCAGCTGGGATAACATGGAGCACGAGGACACTGGGAGCTACCAAGCCCAGCTACAAAGTACTTTCTTATCAATATTCATGCAAAATAAATATTAATGGAGGCTGCCTGGCATACCATTTTTGAATGTGTGTTTTCTTTTGTATTTTAACACAAATGGCTGGAAGTGACTTGTGATTTCTCTCTCTCTCTCTCTCTCTCTCTCTCTCTCTCTCTCATTTTGAATCTAAGAAGGAATTTGAAAAAGACCATTAACTTTACCCCTGCCCATCACCACAGCAGCAGAGTTTCTATAAGGTGAAGGAGGCAAATGAAATGTTGGCTTTAAGAGGTATATGGCTCCCAATAAAACATATGATTAGAATAGTAATGCACAGTACAAGAGCTATTGTTATGGACCCTTTATTGTGTTGTCTTATGGCAGTTCAATTGAGAAGTAGCATTCCATACATGAGAATGTAGGAAAGTTGCTTCCAAAAAAGATAGCAGGTTTACAGGTGCAGAGAGTATATGAAAATTCTCTGTAATTTCCACTCAATTTTGCTGTGAATTTTAAACAGCTCTAAAAATAGATCTTGTGATCCTCATGCTAGGTAGGCCTGTCTGAGCTACATACTGAGTTCAAGGCCAGCCTGAACTAATAACAAGACGCTGCTGCAAACAAAATCTTATTAATTAGATCGAAACACATACGCATATAAAGTAGGTTCAAATGGGTTGCAGTGTGCTGGGGAAACAAAGGTGAGCAAGACGTGCAATCTTGCCTCATGTGTGCCGTGTATGAAAGAGGGCAACTGGGCGGACGCAACAGCCACAGAGAAGGCTGGGCTCGGACGATGATGCCCGTGCTCAGTGCTATGTTTCCTCATCAAGTTCATTGGTGCATTTTAGGTACACAGTACAGTTACCTTCATCATTGGGATCCTGTACCTTTACATGACAGGTCTTGGTATTAATGAAAACAGTAGGTGAGGGTTTCAGAGCCAGATCCAGAGTGAGAGTACTCAATGTCTGTGTCAGTTCCCACAGAGAAGTGAATCAAGGCTCCCAGAAGTCTAATTCTTGGTCAGGGTTGCACAACTGGTAAGTCAGTAAGCTCAGATTTGTCCTGTTCCAAAGCTTACATTTCTCCACAGATGTGAGGTCGTCTCTGTGTGGCCCTGAGAACTATCTGGTACTGACACAAAAGAGTAAGAAATATGTTTTAGAAAGATTTATCTGAAAAAAATCACACTTTTCTAATCATACTTTTAGAAAGAAAGTAAATATTACTTGTTGTAATTCGTAAATTCTTGTTGGTCTGCTTCTCAAGAGTCTAGAAAAACTTAGAATTAAACTAACCAGCAGCAGAGGCTCAGCCCCACCAAGGGCTAAAGTTCAGACTTTGTACAAGTTATTAATCTTTCTTGTGCCTCACTGTCCTCAAGAACAAGTCACAGGAATAATAATACTTTGTAAGATTGATGTTAGAAACATTGAAATCATGTGCAGTGGTTTAGCCTGTAAACTTCAATACTTAATATTCTATTATCAACATATCAGTGAACAATATTGACTTTACAGCAGGATGAGTTTTAGGCACCAGCCAGGTAGTGTCATAAAGTGAGCCTACTGGGGCAGAGAGCCTGCTTTATTACTCTATATAAGTGCCCAATGTGATAGAGATAGCGACTAGAGAATCGGAGATTATAAAAAGGTCAGAGCTGTGAACTCAAGCGGGGCAAGGGTCTCTTTTCAAAGGGTACTGTTTCAGAAGGAAGGGCAAGAATGACTTCAAGTTGATGATCTTGGGGGCATCTGCTTGGAGAAGAAACACCTGTCTCTAGACCAGTGAGACACAATTACCATCTGTACCTCCGACCTCAGGGCTGGGCAAGCAGGTAAAACAAGCAGTACTGCCACGATATGAGCTCAATTGTACAATTTGGCAACAGCAAGATTTCATATAATAACAAAAGCATTTGCATAATCTCTAGATGTAATGAAGAAAATATTGGTCTTAAATATTTTCATTAAGGTGTATATTTGGAAAGCCTATAGATTTATATGATGATACTGGGGGTCTGTCCTCTTACAGAGAACAAATTAAATCACTCTAATAAATGTTTGAAAAACTAGACCATTTCATAAATTCAACATTTTGTCTTAACATTAGCATCAATAATTGCTGTAAGCTTATGTTTTAGTATCTCTATCATTTATAGATATTTGTTATCTGTTGGCTTAGAAATTTCAGCTTTTTAAAAATCAAGCATGGTTATGTGAAAGTCGACTAAGGCTTTGTTCTCGGTATGTATGTATGTCAAATCAAATACACTGTCACTTACTAACAGTAACTCCTATAGAGTAGAGCTTAAAATCTTCCAGTAATTAGAGTCAACATTGGACGTGTTAATAGGATCCAAGTTAATAGATGTGCTAATTATTCTTCTTCCTGACAGACCCTGGCACCTGTCTGGATTTCAGGTGAGGCAAAGACGGATCCCAGAATGTTACAGGAAGGAGGCCAACCTCTCACTCTCCACAGGAAGAGTTTCAATTCCAAGATACAGGTCAACTATGGAGGCTCTGGCTCATAGAAGCTCTAAAAATATCAAAAATAAATTATTATGGTCTAAATATTTAAACTGTGCCCAAAAGCATTGTAGTTCGTGGGGAAAACCCAGAGTCCGAATAAAGGAATAACCCTAAGACTTAAGTGATTAATAGGAAAGTTCCCTTGGGACCAATCAATACTAGGACCCTGTTCTCCAGTACATTTGTTAACGACCCAGAAGATGAATGAGGTGAGCAGTAGCTGATTTTGTCAATGACAAAATCGAAAGACTGAGGAAGACAGTGGACTCCTGCGGAAAAAGAATCTAAGAAAATCACGTTGTAAACTCAGATAAACAAGCAAGAAGAGGAAGGGGAAGGGGAACAGGAAAAAGAAGAGGAAAAGGAGGAAGAGGAAGAGAGGAAGGAGAAAAGATTGTTGGGCACACTGGAGCCTACTGGGGAGAACAGAAAAGGACGGTATACTGTGCATTGTGCAGGAAGAATCTATTGTGAATACTTTTTAAAAAACTATATCTGGCTAAGAATTCTGAGAATTTTGAAAATAATTTTGCATTTCTAGTAAATAAGGATAGACTAAACTAGTAGAAATCCAGCCTCCGTTGGAGCGAAGCACATCTGCTCTAGCCCTCTGAAGCCGGCCCGCTCTGCTCTCTGTGCCCTGTCCCCCACGTCCTTGAGAACTCTGTCCTCCCGTCAGCCAAGTCTGCTCCATTTCACCCCTTCGGCTTTTTCACCGCACATATCTAAAAGTCTCCTGAAAGTTACTCCAAGCTGCCACCTTTGCACACGAGACTCTTTCAGGAGACTTGGAACCAAGAAAACGGACCCTTTCTGCTTCCTCAATAAACAAGCTAGGAAAAGAGCACAAAACGTTGAATGTAATAGATGTAAAGCTTCTTTAAATTTTGAAAATTTTCTTAAAATTGTAGGTGAAAGAGAAGCCTTCTTAAGGGGCTCATAGTCCAAGCAGTAACATTTTTTTCTTTTTTTTTTTTTTTTTTTTTTTTTTTTACCCTACTCATGATTGGTTCTGGAAAGCAATTTCATTCTTCTGCTTTGTTTTTTGCTGACCATGACAACTGGTTTGGTTCCTACTACGGCACTGCTGACACTGACATCAATTATATTTTAAGAGAATGTAAAACTGCAGGGTGTGGTGGCTTACGCCTAATCCCAGCACTTGGGAGGCTGAGGCAGGAGGATCTCTGTGAGTTGGAGACTAGCCCGGGCTACACAGAGAGTTCTAGGTCAGCCTCAACTAAATAGTGAGACCTTGTCTCCAACAAACAAACAAACAAACAAACAGAGAATGTAAAACTGTGGGAAGAGGGAGACACATCATCCATGCATTATTTGGGAAAGAGTAGAAATTTCCCGATGTAACATCTGATTTGCAGATTGCCTTTGTACCTGGTGGGTGGCTTGCCTGATTTTGTCACACTTCCATTGCTTTCCCGGGATCAGCGAGCCAGTCACCCCCTGAAGTGCTGGCACTTCAGATAGCGTGCTGTGGCAAGGTTTCCACACTTTCTGCAGAGCATCCATCATTTTTTTTAGATGAGAGCCCAGAAGTTTCAGGTTAATGGTTCATTAAGAAGGAATCAAAACATGACACAATTTTACTACCTTCATTTACTGGCACTCTGGCGATATGTATGTGTGTGTGTGTGTGTGTGTGTGTATATATATATATATATATATATATATATATATATATATATATATATATATATATCTATATTCTACCCATCATTTATGATTTTATATCTACTTATCTATATATATGGTCAGTCAGTTCAGGCTGCTATAGGAAGAATATAATAGAAAAACAGTATAGTGGTTCCTCAAAACATTAAAAATGGAAATATCATAGGATCCTGCATTTTTACTTCTATGTATATGCACAGAAGTGAAATCAGGACACCGAAGAGATATTAGCATTCCCACACTCATAGCCAAGCTCAGGAAACAGCCTAATTTTCACAAACAAATGAATGGGTGACTACAACGTATTTACACACAATGGAATGGAATATTATTCAGCCTCAAACAAAAGAAGATTCTACAATATGTGGCAATGTAGGTAAAACTTGAGGCTGATATGCCCAGGGAGATAGGCCAGTTATGTAAAGGCAGACGTGGTATCATTCTACTTATGTGAGTTATCTAAGAGTCAAATTTATAAATAAAAGAGTAGAATGAAGGTTGCAGGTCCCATTGGGGAAGAAAATGGGTTTCAACAAGTATCACATTTCAGTTAAGCAAGACTGATTTCATAAGTGTACTGTATAGAACTGTGCCTTCAGTGAACAATACTGTAGGCACACTTAAAAATTTGTTCAGTGTGTAGATCTCATGTCGTGTCCTCACTACAATAAAATAATGAGTCAAAAAACTCAGGAAGAGTACCATAGCAAGACCAGTTAACTTGAACAGCAAACACGTACTTCTCAGAGCTCTGGAGGCTGGAAGTCTGAGATCAGGTTGGCAGCACGGCTTGGTTCAGAAAACAGCCCTCTTCCTGGACTCCTTGGGTAGTAGTGACAGAAAGCAGAGGTGCTCTCTCCACAGTCTCCACTTAAAAAGCCTCCAGGCACATCATTAGGGCTCCACTCGAGTGGCCTAGTTACCTGCCAAAGGCCCCTTCTCCAAATAGCACATTGAAGGTAAGCATTTCCACCTGCAAATATGGGAGAGACGAATTGATTTAATTTATAGCATCACGTGTGTGTGTGTACACATTCTTACAGGGGATGAGGCTACTCAGACAGGAAACATGTTAAGAAAGAAGCTTCCACATAGGGATTACATAAAATTATGTCTTCATAAAATGTAGTTTGTAAAAATATCTTTGACTAAGTGCCAGGGTTAAAAGTCACTACCATCTGAGTCTAACTTTGCTCACAACAATAACTGAACTTGTGAGAATAAAAATGAACCCTAACTAGTAGTTGTATTCTCATATCCACCTTACAGCTTGCAGAGCCGTGTGCATAAACTGCACTGTGCACAATGAAGGGCCACATAATTGCTCCCTTAAGGCACAAAGTGTCAACTCTGACACTAAATTCTGTGATATTAGTCGTGGGTACCCACAGAGGGGTTGTGGAAAACAAAAGAGACAATAATCATGAAAATGTGTTATGATACCCACAGAAATTATCTATGTATATTATATATATTCTTTTTAATGTGTTTTTTATACATCTGGTGGATACGTCTAGCCTTTATGGTTAAAATTGGAAGCCCCCAGGTAAGTCAGACACTGACCCAAGTCATTCTGAGTCATTTCAGAACCTAATAACTTCATTAGCTAATGAGTCATCAAATATAATGAACTTGAAATTTTCACTTCTGTTAAATGAGAATTTATTTCAAAAGTTGTTATGAGGAAAAGTGAGAAAAGATACATACACAGAGACATATATATATGTACACTTTATAAACTATATTTTATTTGTACACAGAAGTGTATGTCTTTATTAAAATTCTGTGTACAACAGTGGAAATCCAGCATAATGCAGGCCTTACTGTATCCCATGGAGGAAATTTTGTCTGAAGAACTAATAGGATTTTGTTAGGCAAGGAAACCTCAAGAAGGGTAATACTCTGTTATAAGCATATCAGGAATAACATTATAACTGTAAGGGTTCAATGTGAATGATACATCTTTGATTTTCTGTAAGGCATATATATATATATTTATATTTATATATATATAATGTATTTGAAGTGAAATGGGGTTTCGTAAAGGGAAAAATCTTCCCCAGTAGAATCATTCATGCTTAAGAAACTGAGATCATTCACCAAAGACAACAAATCCATTAGATGAAAGAAATCAAACTGTAAATCTACATCCTATATTTAGGCTGTTATATATAAATATTGAATGAAATATGTATGGAAAATACCTCATCTTATCAGCTATGTATCCACCTGAACCATTTCCAAAGTAAATAAGAAATCTCATTGAAATTGTGTCTAGTTTTCATGATCTCACTGGGAAGAAAAAGGATTTCCTTCAGTAGTCTGTTGAAACTGTCATTATGCTGCCGTGAGGTAATTTGCTAAAACAGCTGCCTCTAATGAGTAAACCTTTCCATCTGGCACATCCACTATAGACACAAACAATCTCATCAGTTTAAGGGGAAGAAAGGTAAAAAAGTAGAACTCTATTTCATTAAAAAAAAAAAAAGAAAGAAAGAAAGAAAGAAAGAAAGAAAGAAAGAAAGAAAGAAAGAAAGAAAGAAAGAAAGAAAGAAAGAAAGAAAGAAAGAAAATCTGATCACGCAGTATCACTTTGAACTCTGCACAGGTAAAAGGCATTCAAAGTAATGGCCACTGCCGCTTCTCTTGGTAAAGTCACTGCGTCTGTTCTCAGGCTACAAGCACGGAAACGTGGCCCAAGCTCTTCTCCGAGCTTGTAGCACACTGGCTCTGGGTGGGTTACAAAATGATGCCATACATATTTGTAACAGAAATTTCCAATATACACAAAAACTAGACAAAAGGGATGCTCTTAAATTGAAACTGAAATAGTAGATAAAAGTGGCTTTTGTAATACCTATTTTTTTAACTTTGTTTCATTCTGAGAAAGCATCAGGCCCTCAGTATAAAATGTCATGTGTTCCCTTCAGAAATCCTTGATACTCCCCCTTGCACTTTCAGTAACAGACATTCAGAGGAAGTTTTATTTGAATAGTTGGTGGAAACTGCACCACACTGAAATCTCCTTGACTGCTAATTTGGGTGTGTTTTTGTCAGATATTTGCTATTTCCCTTTACCAAGTATCCGTTACTATTTTTCAATAAATGGCTTCATTTGCAGTGACTGCTACCTGTTTTACTTCATCTTTGACTGCAGACAGTTTGGGTCGTGGTAAGTGAAGTGTGGACAACTCAAGTTTTCTTTTTCATGACGCTGGTTTCTTCAGTCTTCGCGTTAGAAACCTAGTCACGTGACTTCTCAAACTTCATATTGTATGCGTATTGGTTGGCCTTCTCTAAAGGGACAGAAGCAATAGAAAAATATATGTAATCATGCAAGGGGACTTATTAGATTATTAGGTGGGCTTAAAGAGTCAGAGGCAGGATAGTCCCCGCAGCCACCCGTATGCCGAGTCAGAGAATCCAGCAGCCACTCAGTCTGAGAAGTTGGAGGCCTCGGAACAAGAGGAGTCAAGGATGCAGCCTCAGGCTTAGTCTGAAAGCCTGGAAGCTCCCTGCAGAGTTACCAGTGTGAGTCCAAGAGGCTGGAGAAACCGGCTACGGTGCGCCTAGGTGGTGACAGTAGCGGAGACTCGCCTGCGCAGAGTGGAGCTTCGCACGTGGAGGTTGAACACTTCCTCCTTTCGTTTTTTACCATTTGGGTTCCCACTCTACTTGAGAATGTCACCCACATCAGAGCTGCCTCCCTTATCACTTCGCTGGCCCAAATGCCAATAGTCTCCGCACACCTCTACGGACACATCCAGAAGGGAGATTTACTAATCTGCTGGGCATCTCTCAGTCCGCTCAAGTTGACAGTTGCCACTGACGGCCATGGTGTTCTTCCTAGGTTATAGTTAAGTCTAGCCATATCTGGGATTGTGTGTAAAAAGTCATAAAAAGTTTAGGTTAGAATTTGATTTCATAGCCCTGGCCTTACTAAAATGTTACCTAAGCAAAAGCTCAATAAATGCTCATTAAAATAGAAGTAAGAGAGGTAAGTGGAGGATTCCCAATCTAAGAGCTGGCTCTGTAGTTACTAGATCAGCAAGAGAAGGCTGATGTAGGTGCAATCCTTACATGTCTGAGCCTTGTGCCAGAAGGTTATCATCCCATTTGGGGAAATAATAGCAGGAGCTTTAATTTTCTCTCTGACTACAGGGCATAATGTAAAATTAATGTGCCTCATGTCAAGGTTATGGCAAGGAATTGTTGTCTGGAAGAGAAAACTGTTTGCTCCCCGCCCTCTAAACACTTGTACACACCACGATAATGCATTATTGAGAAGCAAATTTCTTTGTCAATGTCAATAGCAGGGCACCAATAAAGGATATTTTGCAGCACTAATTAAGTAGGAAGAAGTCAACAGATCTCTAACACTCAGCCTGAAAACAAAGAACATACTTTGTTTGTTCATAAAACAAAAGTGCTCCATATCTAACATTAATGTAACAAAAGGAAATACAGACAAAGTGTTTGCTTAGCAACTGTTGTGTGCGTAACACTGTTTCCAGTTTTAACAAGCTAAGAGGAACGGTGAAGAAAAGGAACTTGTCTTTTCAGCTTTTGAGTTGAAAATCGGTGATTCTCTCACCGTGTCCTGCAAGCCTTTGAAAGGTGCGAAAATCTGTGCTTTTATCAAGAATTACAACCTCCCCCCAAGATTTTTCTAAAATAAACCACTGGTGAACAATTATGATTGTATCTGAAAAAGCCGGGAAGCACAGCACTGCTAACATACCCCACACGTCTTCACGGTCTGACTTCCGATGGGCCTGAACTTAAGCACGAGCCTGGAGGTGAAAGGCAACCCTAGAGTTAAGACGACAAGGTTGTGGGTCCCTCGAGACAGAATACAGACTGTCAACATTTTCCAGTAGCAGGGATTTTACATGACAGAGGATTTTCCCTCCTTAAGAAGGACAGCGGGCTGGGGATGTAGTTCAGTCATACAGACCTTGTCTAGCATGCAGGAAACCCTGGGTTTGAGCCCTAGCAGCACAAATAAAACTGAAAAGATAAGAAGAAACCAAGGAGAAATAAATGTTCGCTGAATAAGTTTTGTAAGAGTTGGATTAAGAAATGGGTTATATTCACAAACTTGTGATAAAATATTTGATGTGAAAACCAGTGTCCAAACTAAAGGTTAAATGCAGCAATGAAGACAAAGGTGCCGGACAACTTTGCAAGTGAGAAATACCACATGTTCAGAATAAAAATCTCCCAACAAAAGGCGGCTTTCTCTCATTGAAGGGCCACACAAGGGCTGGCATAACAAGACAGAACACTTTTCAATAAAAGCCATTCTACTCCAGCCGGAAGTCACAGGAAGAACTGAAACCTCACCGCACCCATTCCGGCCAGAGCCAGTGGGGATCCTAGATTTCCTGCCTCGGGAGGCTCTAGGCGTGTGCTACAGGATCCCAGCAAAGAAGATCAGGGAAGGAGCCCGATATGTCACCATCGCAAAGTAGTGCAAGTCCTCATTCCCTCACGGTGTCAACCGAGATCACTGGAGAATCAGTTTCCGTTTCCAGTCCCACTGAAGCAGCACTGCTCCTCTCCTTGCCAAAGAAAGCTATCCAAAGGAAACGTTTTCAGTAACGTTCAGAGTCTAGTAGCATCCCAGGTTTCTACTGAAAATCATTCATATCTAGAAACAGAGAAACCTCAAACCGAATGAGAAAAGAAGCCAACACTGAGAACATAGAAAAGATAAAATAGGCACAGTTGTTTGTTTTTGTTGTTGTTGTTGTTGTTTTTAAGAAGAAAGGGCTTATTTAGCTCTCTGTTTGCAGAGTTTTCAGCCCATACGTGAATGGCTCCTAGTCTGAGGGGCATGGCAGATGGGCACTGCTGAGGAGAAACCGTTCATGGTGGGTAAAAGACAGCAAAGCACTCAAGGGATGCTACAGCTCTTTCTACGCCTTATATCTGATCCAGAGTACTTAGGCGGGCAACACTCACACCCTTAATTCTAGCGCCCTTGATGTAGCATCGTATCCCAGCACCACACACTCTAGATCCAGCCACCTCTGAAAAAGCCCCACTTACGACTGTGTGAGTCTTTGGGGTGACATCTGGACACAGCCATGTCATTCTCTCTCAGGCCTCCAAGACTCACGCACATCCCTTTATGCCAAAGGTATTCAGTCCATCTCCAAGAGTTGCTAAAGCTCTAGCTATTTCAGCACTGCTGAAGAGCCCAAGTCCAACGTCTCCTCTGAGATTTAAGGCAAACTCTTAGCTTCAATCCCCTGTACAAATGAAAAGAAAGTTAAACATTTCCAACAGTCAATGGCACAAGATGCACATTTCCATTCCAAAAGTCACAAGTAAGAGGATACGAAGGGATGGGACCAAAGCAAGTCCAAAATCCGGCTGGGCAAACGTTGAATTCCACGGTTCCGTATTCAGCATCTCTGGCAATCTGTGGCAAGTTGTGAATTGAAAAGGGCTTGAGATTTTAAAGTAGTCTTAATACAAATGCTTTTTTAAAAAGAAAGTCAGAAATACACCTATGCCAGTGAAAGAAATCTCCCCCACCAAAAAAGAAAAATTTGGCAAAGAAATAGAAGACATAAAGAAAAACAAATTAAATGAAGTCCAAATTTTAGAAGTAAATGCTCTAACAACTGAAATAATAATTTAGTAAATGGCCTCAAGAGCAAAATGGAGGAAACATTAGCAAGAATCAACAAACTAGAAAATAGAACTCTAGATGTGAAACAGTCTGAGCACCAGAGAAAAGATAGTCTTAGAAAGAAAAAAGGAAGGGAAGGAAGAAAGGAAGGGAGGGAGGCCTAATGATCCGTGGGATTACAAGAAAAGATCAGTATTCACACCATTGAGTTCTACAAGGAAAGAAGGGAGAAAGGTCAGTTAAACAAGTGTTCAAAGAAACAGCGGCTAAAACCTGTCAAGCTCAGCAAATGCATGACTATACTGTCTGAGGAAGCAAAGTGGACCCCAAACATGATAACTGAAAGAAGCATATTTTAAGCTAACTGGTAATTAAACTTCTAAAAAAATCAAAGAGAAAGGCATTCAGGAAAAAAAAAGTAATACTTTACCTATAGGACAAGTAGTCAAATGGATCACAAGTAGACCAGATGGAAAGGGTACAATATTTTTCAAGTGTTAGGAAAAAAACTTACAGCCAGCAAAAATTATCTTACCCTAAAGAGAGACAAGTCAAGACTTTTTACCATGAATTAAAAAAAGAAACTAAGAAAATTTATCACTAGAAAATCTATTCTAAAAGAATGAATAAATAAAATACACAAGATAGAAAAAAGCTGTAAAATATGAAAGTGTGGGTCCATTAGAAGAAAAAAAAGAACACGATAAACAAAAGTATGAATAAATGAGATTCTACTTCTCAAGTTTTTTGGAAGTTTCCTTCACAGTTGAAACAAAAATCATAATGATGTCTAACATGGTTTTTAATGTCTGAAGAGGAAAATATTTAAGACAGTTTTAAGTGGGGAAGATTAATGGGGGATAAAGTTAAGTAAGATTTCTATATTTCACCCCAGACAATGAAATCACACACCAGTAGACTGCATTAAGTTATGTACATGTCATATAATATGCAGAGAAAGTACTAATACAAGCCATACAAACAGATGCACTTACAAAAGTAAATAAACCAAAATAAAATCCTAAGAAAATGTTTGAGTAAACATTTTTTCACATTTTCTTTCCCAAATACAGTACGAAAAAAAAGCAGAGGAATACAACAAAGAACAAACAAAATATAGGAATTAAGCCCTACCATATTAGTAATTACATTAACTTTAAAAAATTTACATACCTCTATGAAAGAGATTAGCAAAGCTAATTTTAACAAAAAGACCAAAACAACAACTTTAAACTATACGCTGTCTACCTCAGATATAGTTATATAGGCCGGTTGAAAGTAAAAGAATAGAAAAAGATATTATGCAAACATTACTTAGAGGAAAGTAAGAATGATTGCACTATACAGCAAATGAAATTATCAGATATAGAGAAGAATATTATATCACGATAAAAGGACAAATCTACCAAAAAGGAATCGCAACTGTAAGTGTGTATGTACCAAATAGTAGAGTGCTATATACATAAGGCAAAACTGATAGAACTAAAATTTAAAAATGGACAGATCTACAATTATATTTAAATATTTTAATACCTTTTAAAGATTGACAAAACTGCTGTATGGGAAATGAGCAATGATATGAAAGAACTGGTAAAGAGTTGGTGTTCAAAAATACCAACTAACATGGGGCGGGGTGGCGCAGGCCTGTTATCACTCTCGGGAGGCTGAGGCAGGAGGATCTCTGTTAGTTCGAGACCAGCCTGGGCTACATAGTGAGTTCCAGGTCAGTCCCAACTACAGAGTGAGACCCTATCTCAAAAAAAACAAAAAACAAACAAACAAAACTAACAACAAACAACTAACAGAATCTAATCCACATTCATAGAATATTACACCATAAAAAAGTAGAATATGCCTTCTTTTAAAATAGTAATGGAATACGTACCAAAATAAATCATATCTTGGGCCACAAATATAAAAGCATTAAAATTAAACAAAGTGTGCTTTCCAATCATAATGGAATAAAATCATAAATCAATAATAGAAAGATAGCAGAAAAATCTCCAAATACACAACATGGACAACATGATTCTAAATAATTCATGAGTCAAACAGGAAGACTCAAAGAACAAAAATAGTGCACTGATCTGAATGAAAGTGAAAATACTGTACACAAAAAACTGTGAAGCACAGCCAAAGCAGTGCCACATGGGAAATTTAGAGCCCTGAACATAGGCATTAGAAAATAGAAAAAAGATCAAATAAATAATCTAAATTTTCACCCAGAGGAAAAAAAGAGCAAAAGAAGCATAAAGCACTCTCTGGGAAGAAGATAATAAATGAAATTGAAACAGAAAAACAATAAAGAAAAATCAATGAAACAGTTGTTTCACTGAAAGTATCCACATAATTGATGAATCTCTAGCAAGACAAAAAAAATTATTATCAGTATCAAGAATAAAAATGGACATAAAACTACTGCTCTTAAAGATATGAGAAGGAGAACAAAGAGCTAAAGTAACTTCTACCAAAATATACACAAGTGAAACATAATTTGGATAGCCCTACAACTACAAACAAATATGAGTGTGACTGAAATATACAATGCATATTTAAATTTGAAAAGTGTGTTACAGTGAAAGACACATGGCCATGAGTCCCTCTTGAAATACTCCTCACTGCCATCACACTCATCCCATCGCCCCCACCACACTCTGAAGCAGTTCTGGAAATCCTCCTTCGTGAGTGTCGTTAGGAGGTGTGGTCAGATATTTGGCGAATGCCCCCGAGACCTGTAATCCAGCGAAAAGGCAGGCCCATGAAAACACAATAACGTCCCCAGTACCGAAAACAACAACAACAGCAGACATGATGGTGTGTCCTTATCTATCTCGTCCACTGAATCTGGCAGAGTGAACCTTCTGGCTCTTTTCCAAAGTCAGAATGACTGTCAGAGATGAAAGTGCTCGATCTCTTCAGGATGAAGGCATCCATGATCAAGCAATTAAAGATGCAAAAGAGAATTTGCAGACCTGCTTCAGAAAATGGTAAGATGAGAATGTTCAAAATAAGGGGGGATATTTTGAAGAGGATTGATGGCAGAGTGTCTTTTACTGTACTCATATTTTTAATTAAATTTTAAAATTTTTAATTTAAACATTGTTTGCGTTTTTTAAATCATGCCTCTTAAGTAATTTTAAAACTTCATGCCCTAACAAAGAAATTTCTGGGCTCAGATAATTTCAATGGAGGATTCTATTACACTTTTTTAAAGATGAACTAACAGCATTATACAATATTCTCTAGCAAATGGAAGAGGAGAAAACACTCCCAATTAATTCTATAAAGTTAGTATTACATTAATACCAAAAGTAGATAATGGCATAGCAAATAAAACTACAGACCAATGTCCCTCATGAATAAGAGAAAAGAAACCTCAGTAAAATTTTAGCAGGTAAAATTCAGCAGCACATAAAAAATATACACCATGACTTTGTGAGATCACAAGATGTCTTTAGAGGCATATGATAGGTAGAATATTCTTTAAAATCAACCAGTATAATTTGCCATATTAAAAAGGCAAGCATCACATATTTTTAGCATTCAAAGTAGAAAACACAATTGACAAAGTTCAACACCTACTGTGACTTTTAAAACTTGACATAAATGGAAACGGAATTTTCCTCAACCTTGCTAAGAGCATCTATAAAAAGTTTATTACTAGTATTATACTTAATGATGAAAAACTAGATGCCTTCCACTCAAAATAAGGACAAGAATATAAGGGTCTTCTCTCATAATCTTATCTAATAAAATGCTGGAGTTCTAGCCAGGACAATAAGATGTGCAAAGGAAAAAAAAATGATAAGCAGAATGGAAGAAATAAAACTGTCCCTACTTGTAGATTGCACCACTATCCACACAGAAAATGTCAAGAATCTATGAAAAGCAAACAAAGCCACACCCCAAGAACTAATAAGGAAGTTAATTTAACAAGGTCTCAGGTTACAAGATAAAAACAATTATATTTCTGTGCAGTAGCTAGAAACATAATGAACACCCAAAGTAAAAACTCACTGTCATATATAATCACTTCGACAAATAAAATACTTAGGTATAACTCTAGCAAAATAGGTACAAGGAGTGTATGCTGAAAATTACACAAAATGATTTTTAAAAAATACTGGGTGTAGCGGTACACACCTGCAATCCCAGCTACTCTGGAGGCTGAGGCAGGAGGATCACAAGTACAAGGTCAGCCTGGAAAACTTACTAAGATCATGTTTCAAAATTTTAAAAATTTTTAAAAGGCTGTAGATGCAGTCCAATCATCTAGGATCCCTGAGTTTTGGCCACCAAGCAAAAGATCTAAATAAATGGAGAATGATACTACTCAAATGATTTGGAAGAATAAACATAATAAAGTTGTCAGTGCTTCGTAAATTAATAAACAGAATTGTTGCAATTACTATGAACATCCTAGCATGACTTTTTGTAGATACAAAAAAATATTATAAAATGTATACAGAAAGCGAAGTAAGCTAAATAATTTTGAAAAAGAATCATAGAGCATAAGGAACCTGCCTACTTTCTTATCTAGCTATCATAATCAAGATTATATGGTATTGCTAAAGGGATGGACATAGATCTTAGGTCAATAAAAAGACTAAAGAGCCCATAACTAGTCTCACACCGATATAACCAAATGATTTTGACAAAAAATGCTGATTCAGTTTGATGGCGAAAAACCATTTCAAAGGGTGTAGTCCGAGAGTTTCGCCCATGGCAAATACAGAAACGGTGATCAACCTAAGTCTCACAGCCTGTATGAAAAAGAGTTTGAAATGCAGTACCAACTTCACTGTATGGAATAAACGTATCCACCCTTTAGGATAAACAATCAGAGAAAGTCTGGATCTACAGGTGGACAAAAAGTCTTTAGATTCTGCACTAAAAGCACGATGCATAAAAAGAGAAATTGATAAACCTTATAATTAGGCCTTATAATGTTTATTCTGCAGAGAGTGATAAAAGCATTAAAAATCATCTTGAAAAGCTACAGAGTGGAAAAATATTTGCAAACCACTCATCTAACAAAGAACTTGTATCTGACTGGTATTGGGAAAGATATATTTTTTATAATAAAATGAATGAAATATAGGTGAAGTGTAGAGTTTTTCAGTCCATTTAACTGGTAGACTTTATTGCCAGCCAACCTACCTTCCAAGAAGAAATAAAGGAGCCTTCAAACGAAAAGAAAGTGGTGCTGGGTGAGATGTACATCCATGTGCATGAAGAGCAGTGGATGTATGTCTTTTCTTTATCTTTTTAATTCCTGTAGCAGATAATTATTTAAACAACAATAAAAGTAACGTGAATGTGCAGTTTATTACTATGTAAAAGGGAAATACATGATAAGAAAAACACAGAGGTTATAACTTGTTTGTGTTTCACATGTGGTGCCGATACAACAGGGATGAATCTCAAAATTATGACACTGAAAGAAGTCAGACTGGAAAATATATATTGTGCAATTCTATTCATGTAAAATCATAGAAAATATAAATTTATGTCTGGTGACAAAAATACAGATGGAAAGCTAAGTAATGGTTGCTTGAGGATGAACAGAGAAGCAGAGGACAAGGGGAGGGAGAGATTACAAACACTTAAGCAGACCTAAGGAGGAGATGTGTTTGTTATTTGGTGACAGTTGGTCACAGGTACACACACTTTTTCAAGGTGTGCAGCTGATTACGTGTCAATCATTCTACAGTTATTTTTTAAAAGAACATAAAACGAAGCATACTGAAATAACCTGAGGTCAGATGATTCTATAATTTCATAAGGATTTGTTTACTCACTTGATTGCTTTTAGTTTTGAGCAAATATAGGTGCTGCTCATTTAAAACATTACAGTGTGTGTTTACAGAGGGTTCTGCTTTGATACTTCTCTATAATTAGATTGTAATCTTGTGTGGCTCTTCAAAACACATCCACAGGCTGTAGACAAGATTCTGGGCAAGGCCGAGACAGAGTGTAAACAAAGGAGGTGCCAGCCAGGGACCAGCATCAGTGCACATTCTTTCACTGTTATTTTAGGCAAATGAAATTAACGTGAGCACCGAAACGTCTCTGTCTCTGAGAGTGGATGTGAAACTTTTATCCTGCGCCAAATGCTAAAGTGGAATCTGGCTTTCCGAAGTTGTTTTCACTTGTAAGATTGCAAGCAGATATATTTCTATGGTTGTTAAATATCAGTTCTGGGCATTATGCCATAATTTTAAGACAGCTGAGAAAAGTGGGACCCGCAAGTCTATTGGAAATCTTCAGAGGTCTCTGGTTGATTCAGAAAGTCATTGAAAGGACAGATCACAGGAAACTGTGTGTGTTTATTTTTCTAAATCGCCGATTTAGATCTACATTAGAAGTCACACACACACACACACACAAAAAAAATTGCTAAAAACACTTAAACTGGATAGAAAGGGACTGATTAATTATGAATATTCATTTTTCCCACAAAATGCAAATCAATGCTCCCAACCCATGTGTGGAAACTGTAAAATCTTAAAATGCTGCCCACCCTACATGTACCAGGTTGGATTCTCTAGGCCAGTGATCTACATTTTAAAAGAAGCATAATATTTATGTACGTCGAGGATTTGAATGCTCTAGCTTCTCCTTCTGAACCTAGTCCTACCTAGGCAGCAAGACAGATGAAATGAAATGAAGAGCGTCAGACTGCAGGGTTTAACTGCGGAAGGCTTTAATTGCAACAGCTTCTCTTAATTTGTTTCATCATTAGTCATGGTCACTGAGTCACGGGTAGAATTATCAGGTTTCCTTGCTTTATAGGTCTTCTACATTAGTCTGGATTCTTAACTTGTACCCTGTGTGTTCTCGCTTCCTATCTCTAGAAGATTATGGGAGTTTGTGAGCAATTATATCGCACTCACCGGAAGTCCTCATCATGATCTCTTTCCATGTCCCCGTCTTTCTGTCCACTTTGAAAGCTGCTTTCTTGAAGCCAGCCCACTTTCATTCAATCAGAAGGATTACTCTTTGCCTCCAATTTGTTTCTCTCAAAACGTAAATGTCTTTTATACCACATAGAACTCCATGATTAAGTTATCACATGCCTGTCCTTTAGTTAAGCTCCTGAAGGATAAAGTCCACGTCTGATCACCTTTACGTTTTGCACAGTGCAAAGCACATTATCTTCCATGGAGTTGGCATTTGATAATGTTTAGTCTACTGAATTTGAAAATGGTATAAAAACGATCATGGAATCTTCAGAGGAAATGCATTTAGCCAGATAAAACTATGTATATTTAGTCTTGTCTTAAAAGTCATAGAAATACCCCAAAAGAGGATGGTAAAGTTACCCAATTTCCCAGTAAATCTACGTAAACCTGAAGCCCAGCTAATTCCAACTACACAGTGGTGTGAACATATTTAAATGTGGTTGAAAACCGTATGTCAGGGGCATCTTTCTTTCCATTCTGAGAATCCAAGAATACATTTCTGCTTATCACATGTAGAAGTCATAACATCTTTCTGTCATTTCTGTCATTTGGGCACTACTTCCTGATGTTGATTCATAGCTTGAAATTTTTTGATGAACTAACGAGTTAAAATAAATAGTTGTAACTGATATTTCATTTCCAAACAGTGAGAAATTTGTTCAAAGATGTATTGTTCTGATCATTTCACTAATAGGAATGCATAATTTTAATTTTACAATTTAAACTTAAATTAATAATTTAATAAACTTAATTTCAAAATTAAAATAAATAGATATTAGTATTTTTAAAACTTGATGAAAATCCATTCATTTAGGAAAACAACTGAATCTTGTACTGTGCTGTGGGTACTGTGTACTGGCTACTGGGTATTGCTGTGTACTGTATTTTGACCCTTTTCCCCAAAGTTAGCTAAATCCTTAGTCTTCATTGCATTCATAGAGAAACAGTGCAGTTGGGTTTTATTGTATAGCAATCTATGAGTTAAAGAAAGTATACCTGTGTCATAGAAACAGCATCTCTGGGGGAAGCGGTGTTATTTTTCTTAAGTGTAGAGAACACTTGAACAATATAGAGGCCAATAATGAGCAATAGTAATTTAAGAATGATTAACAGTATCATCAAGCATAATTTTAAAATCTGAAAATTGTCATGATCTAAGGAGCAATTTTACTGGCCATTAAAATATTCTTAAACTATAGAATAATATATAAACTCTCTTTGTTGAGCAAAGCTATTAGTGGTCAGCTTAATTTAAAACAAATTTTAATGTGTTGTTTCCTAATAAATATTTTATTGTATGAGTCAATTGTAACAAAGCAATTCTACAGACTGCAATTGTGTTGAGGTAATCAAAGCCTCAGGAGCAGAAAGCCTCTTCCAGTTTGTGATTGGTGTAAAGCCTCAGGACAATGAAAGGACTTTTAGAGGCCATTTCTTATAACCTGGAGTTGCAGTTTATTTTTTCAAAAACAAAAGAGCTGTTTTCTTTCTAGATGAGTCACATGGTAGATTCAATCATTATAGGACAGGCCAAAATCTATTTCCTGTTCACTCTGTCCAAGACACAGCATAGGGATTAAGTGTGGCCTTGGGAGCTGACCGCCTAATCAAATCCTTGCTTTCCCAGGCTCATATCTGAGTGAATGCTGAAGTTTAATAGCACAGCAAGTCACTTTCTCCATCTCTAAAATGGGAGTGCTGGTAAGAGTTGTTTCCGTGTCATAGAATAGAGTAAGTTTAAACGAAACAATGAAAGCAGACTTTTTAAAGCTTAAGGCTTTTTAGGAGTGCCTAGTAAATAGTACATGATCTATTGGGATATGACATGCACTGTTCCATGCTCGAATTCCCAGGTGAGTACAGCACAATTCCCTCCCATGAAACAAGGTAATTCTATAAATGCCAGGCAAAGAGTTGAACCTGCTCCCAAATCCAGTGGGGAGCATTCGGTGAGTGGATACTTAGAGGCAATGATGAAGACGTTTATTTTATACTTCGAACATAAATTATTTGCACGGTGCTAGAGTATTTTTTTTTCCAATGGGGATAATTTGATCTTGAGGAGAGAACTGATCTGAATAATGCTTAAGGAGAAAGAACTTTCTGTGCCTAGAAGACCTCCGGAGAAAGATGTTCCCTGGCAATTGCTTTTCCTGCCCTGTGTGGCTTCTAAGTGCTGTCGATCCCTCTCACCAGAAAGCGTCTGGAAAACACTAACGTGCTTCTAGTTACTCCTGCTTGAATAAAACTTAAATTTGTAAGTTCAGATTTAAAAGATCACACACATTTCTAGGTTTAACACAGCCTGTCACCTCAAAAAGGCTATTTGTTTATTTTTAAGAGGCCGATGGATTAGCTGAGTTTATTCTATCTTTTCTTTTCTTTCTTTTTTTCCAGTACTGAGGATTGAACCCAAGCTTTTACACTGAGCTGCATCCCTTTTTATTTTTGATTTTGGGACAAGATCTCGCTAGTTTAAGTTGTCCGGGTTGGTCTTGATCTGCCATCCTCCTGCCTCAACCTCCCAGAGTCCTGAGATTACAGCCACGTGTCACCGTGCACTATTGTTTTTATAGTATTTAGTAGTTCCACCTGGATAATGCCCTGGGGAACTGCAGCCAACAATAGGTCAGAGGTGGCATCTGGCATCGCCCTGGAAATTTTTGAAATTTTTCCTTTTCCTCTAACACAATAACCCTTCCTGTCTCCGTGATAGAAATACAGATACAGTTGGCTTGAGCAAACAAAAGAAGTTATTGGTTTATATTTTTTTAAAATCTGGGATGAATTGAATTCTGGGGCAGGCAGAACAGAACTCAATTAAGTATCCTCAGTGCTCCATCTCTGCTCATGATGGGGTGACGTCCCCGAGCCGCCTGAGTCCTGTTCTGCTGGCTGTGTATCCCTGCAGGAAGATGCATATGATCCTCTCTGTCTGTACCTGCTCCCAACCCGAGCCGAATGTCCAGCCTAAAAAGAGTCTGTGCCCTGAAGAGTGGAGGTATAGGTCATGTGGCCCCTCTGCAGCACTACAGTGAACAAAATATAGATAGAAATCGAGAGTCACTACCCAGGCTTGGATCTCAGCCGTACCACTTACTAGCTTCTAGGCTAATATTTAACTTGAATTTCTGGATTTAGACAGTGAAGTCAATAATGGATTCTCCCTGACTCGTATTTTGTTCTGTGGAATAACTGAGATATTACTGAGAACAGGGCCTGCCACCGAGTAGCACTCAGGAAGAATTAGCCATGCTGCCAGCCTTGCTGATGACGGTGGGGTGGGGATTGGGCTAGGAGGAGGAGGCGGTGAAGGAATCTCCAGGGTCTGAGTCCCCAGCAGAAATGAGAGGGAGAAAGATGCGCAGTCATAAAAGAAATGCGAGAGTTCAGGAAAGAAAACAATAATAACAAAGACTTGGAATAAGTAGCTGATATATTTTTTTTCTAACCCCGGTGCCAACCAGTTATGATCTTTGTTCCCTATTAGGTTTCTACAGCATTTGGGTACTAGAAAGATAAAATTTAGGTTGTTGTGGGCAATTCTATACGGATACCTTGATTAATGTTTAAATATGAGTGCGTTGCTTCTCTGCTTTTAAAACTGGAGCATATCATCATGGTAAAGCCATGTGTTAAGGCTTCAACTACTTGTCAGCTGCCATATCTCAATGTGGATATGATTAAAGCAATAATATTGTGCATGACTTTACTGCAGGGTGAAAAAAAGCTTTCATCAGACATACCTTTTTAAAGACATGTTATTAAAAAAAACTTTCAGTCAAGGAGTAGACTGTGCATCAGTTGTACAAATAGGAAGCAAGCAGGTGGAAGACGCAAAGAGCCAGAAAGGAAAGAGGGAACCAAAATAAACCCCCTCCTGCGCAGAGCGGTGGAGAAGTGGCACCAACGAAGACTTCCTGTTCCGCGCGGAGGAAGCGCTGGCAGAGGCGGCTGCTGGGTGTGGGTGTGCTCAGCTGTGCAGAGCTGATTACAGAAGATGAAAGGGTTTGGGGATTTATTTCATCTCGCACTGAAGCACTGCTGACAACTGAAAGTAAGGACAGAAGGATTCATTTGTTCAACTTCTGTTTTAAAAAACAGACTTCAAATGATACCACAGAGAAAAAGGAGGAAATGCTGTGGTAATAATGCAATGTCTTTCTTTTTTCTAAAACACACCAGCTGCAGCATTTGTATTTTGTAGGTGAGTTTGGAAGGCAAAGAGGTTGGCTTTTTTGTGGTTTTTCTCAATTCCAGTGTGTTCGTAAGATCGATTACTAATCAGATAGACCACAAGCACATGATCTGAGTTAAGCTTTCACGTCTTCCAACTAGCCATGATTAAGAAAAAAAAAAAAAAATCTAACCCTAAATTACTAAATATTGAAAACTGAAAGTATCCGATGCAGGATATTTATGCTGAAAGTAAATTAATATACACTACATGGCAGGTGTACTTTAAATGTTATAACCCTCCTCATTTTTTTCTCTCATTGAGTTTATTGGTAAATTTTAGGTATACAGTACAGTTACATTCATCGAATCTTGTAAAAAAAAAAAATCTAACCCTAAATTACTAAATATTGAAAACTGAAAGTATCCGATGCAGGATATTTATGCTGAAAGTAAATTAATATACACTACATGGCAGGTGTACTTTAAATGTTATAACCCTCCTCATTTTTTTCTCTCATTGAGTTTATTGGTAAATTTTAGGTATACAGTACAGTTACATTCATCGAATCTTGTACCTTTATAACTCTCCTCATTTTAAATTTTAATTCACAAATCCAGATTTTCCTCATTTATCAACATTATTGTGTTTGCTTGGATTGTGGGGAGAAACTGTTATCTTTCTTTTAAAATACAATGTAGTATTACTTTTCATCAACATAGTTAATTTTTAAAATGAGTGTCTTTCAATTCAAAAATTTAAATAAATTGTTATGAAAACGAATGTACCTAGCAAGTGGTCTTATCCCAAAAGATTTATAAATATGAGTGCTATTCCGTACTGGCAGATCATTGGTTATTTATGACGAATATACAAACACAGATTGAAACACTAACGGAAACATCAATGCATTCTTCCTGCAGTCATTAAAACAGAAGCACTGGTAACCTGAGCACAGCATTTTAAGCAACCGCTTTCTCAAGCAATTCTGTTAAATGATTGATTCTTTTCTTTGTCATTTATATCAGAAACTTGAGTATTTTCACCGTTTTGTGTGGCTTTTCTTTGCAAGAAATTATCAAAGCAGTAGAAATTGGAAATATTATTGCTAAAATAAATTCTCTAACTCCCTTCGCCCTCCTGATAGCATAAAATTTAAAGGTTCGTTTTTCAACAGTATTTTTGGAGCACCTGCTGGGTGTCAGGCACTTTTAGGAAACAGGAATAGCAAGGACTACCAGGGGCTCCCATCGCAGAGTTGTGATGGGGAGGCTATGTGGGTCTACACTGTCTCACTCTGGGGGTGCCGTCCCAGTAGCCCACAGTGCAGCAAGGGCCCCCAGCTTCTCACAACATACAGCCCTGCTTGTAGTCTAAAGGGGGAAATAGAAAATATTTAAACTAATATATAGATAATGAGTTACATTTGAGTTATGAGTTCCATTAAAACAAGAACACAGGGTCTTTATCCAGTTTCCAACTGATGGGCAAATGGGCTGTTTCCAAACTTTAGTTATTACAAACTGTGCTGCTATAAACATAGGTGCGCATATATCACTGTGATATGATTCTTTTAATTCCTTTGGAAAGATACCCAGCAGAGCCATGGCTGGGTCAAATGGAACCTCTAGTCCCAGCTCTTTGAGGTATCTCCATATTGATTTCCATAGTAGTTGCACCTGTCTGCACTCCCACCAACAATGGAGAAGGGTTCCTGTCTCCCCACAACCCCGCCAACATTTGTTATTGGTTGATTTCTTGACAGCAGCCATTCTTTGTGGGGTGAGGTGGAATCTCAGTGTTGTTTTCATCTGCATCTCTTGAATGACCAGTGATGTGGAACATTTTTTCATATATTTACTTGGTGCTTTTACTTCTTTGTCTGAGAAATGTCTGTTCATTTCAGATGCCCATTTTTGAATCAGTTCTTTCTATTTGGGGGAGCTGATTGTTTTGAGTTCTTTATATATTCTAGATAATAGTCCTTTGTCTGAGGAGCAGCTGGTAAAAATTTTTTCCCACATTGTAGGTTGTCTTTTAGTTCTGTTGATGGTTCCTTTTGCAGTGCAGAAGCTTTTTAATAAGATGAGATCCCAGTTGTTGATTCTTTCTGCTAGTTCCCATGCTACTGAGGATTTGTTCATAAAATCTTTTCCTATGCCAATGTATTCAAGAGTTCTGCCTAATTTATCATCCAAGTTTTTCTATAAAATGGAATATTACTCAGCCATAAAGAATGAGAAATTAGATTCATTCATAGGAAAATGAATACATATTGAGGATATATTCCTAAGTGAAATAAGTCACACATGTGTAAATACCGAATAGTTTCTCTGGTGTGAGTAAACTATAATAGTACATAAGATCCTAACGATATAATGAACAATGTGTAATAGGAAGAAAGGGGCTAAATGTGTAAGGAAAGTGGGAAGGGTAGGGGAAAGCTAGCAAGGGAAAAGAAAAAAATATGAGAAATGAAAATGTTTGTAAAGGCGGAGGGGAGGAGGGAGTGAGGGGAGGGCGGGGACAAGGGGAAAAATGAGAACCAAGACCTGTCATGTAGAGGTACAGGATCCCAGTGATGAATGCAACTGCACTGTATATCTAAAATGTACCAATAAACTCAATGAGGAGAAAACAAAACAATAACACAGGGAACGTAAACTAGTGGTAGGAAAGAGGCCTATGTGATAAGGGATCTCTAGGAAGGTCTTCTCGAGGAAGACTGCTTGGACCCTGGAGTCCAAGACCAGCCTGGGTGATGGAGCGAGACTCTGTCTCAAAAAATTTTTAAAAGGGAGATGGGATTGTTGTGAAGATATGAGAAAGAACATTATAAAATTGTGAACACAAGCATTGCTTTAGATTACTCTGAAGTCAGAGAAGGTTCAAGCAACTAGAGTGATAAGCAGGGGATAGAGAGACAGAAGCAAGTTCACAAGCACAAAACAAGGTCACTCTTCAGAGGGTCAGTTAGATCAAGGAGCTTGAGGATTTCCTAAGGATAAACGGAGCCCCTGGAAAGTTCCTTCTCAGCTGGAAAATGCTGTTGGAGTTTTGCATAGCACAAAAGCAACTCAGCACTGAGGCTCCAGATTTTGTCCTGGATTGTTCTAAGCATTACAGAATAAAAATATGAAGTTAAGAAAGCAATTGTGAGACAAATTGATTAGCAATATTAAAATTCTAATCAGAAACTCACAATTCCAAGCTAGGGACATTGTAGAGTCATCTGGCTAATTATTTCTTAAAGGTATCCAGACACCAAATTGTACATTTTTACTCTGATAAAAATCAATAATACTAAAACTAACTTGAACACTGAACATACTCCAAAAATAATCTGTTATAATCAGTGGCCCATGTACCAGCGGGTTCTAATATTCACAACATTTACATAGATTATATAATATTGAATGCATATCAATAGAATAAAGAACGATATGAGTATTCTACATACCTTTCGAAAGGCGTGTTTTTTATTTTTCTTGGTTTAATACCCATAAGTGGAATTATTATGCAATAGGATTCATTTATGTTTCATTTTATTATCAACTTTCTCATACTTAATGTTTGTGTGGTATATGTTTTTTTCTGAATGTTTTTTCTAAATTTGGCTTTTTTGTGTCTTTTTTTTTTTTTTTTTTTTGGTACCAGGGATCAAACTCCAGACCTTGCACTTGCAAGGCAGGTGGCAGAACCACTGAGCTAAATCCACAACCCTCCTGTTTTTTAGATATTAAAGAATGTTTCTTATAAATGAGATGTAGATGGGTCTTGACTTTTAAACCATTGTCTCATAATTCATTTTTAAGAGAATGATCAGCCCACTCACATCTAGTGTAACTATGACTTTGCTTGTTTGTTAGAGTTCTGCAATCTTGGTATTTGTATTCTTTGTGTTCCATTTATTCTTCTGCAGTTTATCTATTCTTATCTTTCTGATTTTTGGAATACTTTTATCATCCAACTTTTTACTTTATTTTCTTTTTAACAATAATACTTTGGTTGCACTTGTTCCCATACATGTATGTGTGTCTTTTTTGCATGATTTAGTGGTTGCACTAAATATTGCAATATACATACTTCTCACTGTGTTACTTCAACAAGATTATACTACTTAAAATATTATAAAAATTACTTAACAGTATAATTTCATTGACTGTCTACTGCATTGTTTTTATTTCTTATCACATATTTCAATTAATTTGATCCTATAAACCTCACAATCCAATGTAATTATTATGATTCGATAATTATTTATAAATAATTTCAGCACTTTCATGAGCCTGGGAAAATGAAATTAAAGTTCAAAGACACAAAGACAGCTACAACCTGAAAAGCCAATACCACAAACAGCAAGGTTACTTAGAAAATACTGTAAGATAACCAGGCAGGAATGGGCCCTCAGCATAGAAAACAACTGAGGCACGTTCACTGAAGGTTAACATTGAAAAGAGAGAAACTACTACACCCATATACTTCCCCTAGGAATGAATAGCAGTGACTGATATTCTAAACAGGCATCAGTCACATTCATTGGGGACCAAACCATCCCTAGCTAGCCCATTCCTTTTGGAAAACCCATGTACACTTGCTACATGACTGGATTCCCAATGTGATCTCCGTTTAAGAAATATTACCTGGGTAACTGTACTTATAATCTTATTGGCTAATTATGGATTCGTCACACCTCATGCCCACCTTGTAATTTTCCATTCAATCTAACAGTTTTGTCCCACCTTGTACTCACCTCACCTCGTGACTTTGCCCCATAAAGCATCTTTCAGAAGTGGAGTGGGTGGGCAACTCATTTTCTAGTCCCCCTTCTGTCTCTCTTAGAAAGAAGCTATCTTTCTTTCAATAAATTCTTCCTACTCTTAACCCCTGTTGTTCTTAGAATTCATTCTTTGATTTTAGAGAACACTAATGCAGTGTTTAGGATATCTAGCAGGTTGGGCGTTACAATATTTCCCTTGTATGGATTATTCCACTGATTTGGATTACTTGGAGCCCTATATAATTTGGAGGTTCCACTGAGATAATTGAAAGGAAGTAAGTGAGCTTTTGTTTTATAGAATTCTAACTTTATGGCTTTTTTGCTTCAGAGATTCTAACTTATTCTTTCAAATATTCTGGTTCTTGTCTCCTTAGATTCTATTTTGGTTCATAAATTCTGGCATTTGTTTCTTTCATAGATTCTGACTTTTGATTCAAAATTGTCTTAAATTTTAGGTTAGAGGGCTGGGGGTTTAGCTCAGTGGTTCTGATACCTGCCTTGCAAGCACAAGGTGCCAAGCTCAATCCCCAGCACCAAAACAAACAAACAACCCCCCCCCAAATTTTAGGTTATTTGTTTTAAATTTTTGAGAATTGCTTGTTTCTATTATGAAGAATTGTTCTTTGTTAAAATTGCATTTTATTTTTGCTTTGTATATGTTGCATTTGGACTCAGTTGCTGAAGCTGCATTCCTTGTTTTGTTAGACAACAGAACTAGGGGAAAACGTAGCACTAGAGTGCTATCTAACAGACTTTAATGCTACTTACAAGTAAATTTAGAAAAAGCTGTGGAATGGGTCTTTGTATCAAATCTAGTTTATATTTTGGAAATATTCATGCCTATTAATAAATAAAGGGACCCTATCCACCGGTTACAACACGACAGATCAGTGGTCCTTTCTAAGACTTGAGGGACAGGTTTCACTGAGACATTCTGGTTTGATCCTTCTTTATACTTTAGAGACAATGTTGGGCCTGTTCTGCCTGTGTCCTTTCTGGTCTCATCTCGCACTGGTGCAGAGGCAATCTTAGCTCTGGAGATTTCCAGTTCTCACCTTTCCGGGCTGAGACTGACAACTCAGGAGCACTTACACTTTCCTGATGGAAGTATACAAAAGAGAAAGGAAGGGTCCCTAAAACAGCCCCAACCTTCTTTCTCTCCCCGTGTAGGTCTAGCCTTCATCATTCATGTGAGCAGGGAAGGAAAACACTTGAGCGTTAGGTATTAGGCTGTGGGCTTTAAAACTTTTACTGTGGATTTTTAAAATGTTATGTGGCGATTTGGGGGGGGGGTGTGTTTCAATGGCTCAAAGTTTTATTTAGACTTTTTTCTCTCTGCTAGTGAGTTAGAAACTCCCCTTAAACTTTTTCCAACTTGTTAGAAGTTGACTTTAGAATCCCTTGTAGTCAGACCTAACCCTTCTTCCAGGAAGTAAGGCAAAGGCATCTTGCAACAGCTGTTTCGTCTTCTATGGGGAAAATAGCAATCAACTAGAAAATTGCATTTGTGTTTTAACATGCAGCTAGAATAAAAAATGGATCTCAGACAGCCTTTCTCTTTTCATGTATATGCAGAGAACTGGTAGATGTGCCTTTATGAACATGTTAATTGTGGTCACTAGTCAATGAACATAAGTTTAACCTGTGAGTTTCAGATACTTAGTGATTTAAAGCTGGACCTTAAATGATACATGGCCTTGTCTTGCCACTAAGGGAGATTGCCTAGGCAACTAGATAGACAGGAGGAATGTCTCGGGGGCTTCTCAGCCCTATGGCCCAGGGCAGAATCTCTTCAGGAATCTCTTCAAGCCTTTGTAGTTCAGGCTGGCCCTAAACTCATATGTAGCCCAGACTAGCCTTGAACTTGTGGCAATCCTCCTCCCTCCACCTCCTGTGTGCTAGGATTACAAGTCTGCACCATGCCTGGCTCTAAATATTATCGTTATGGCTAAAATTAATTATAACTTGTGCTTTAGGAGTACCTACAGGGGTAGGAACAGGAGATTCCTGGGAAGATAAGATCACACACTGGTAAAAGTATGGATAATCCTGTCTGATTTTACCTTCTGTGTCTCGCTCCAGATGGCAGCCACCTACTCTGGCGTGGAATCAACTTGGGTATGTCTCAAGGGCATAGAAATCGAGTAGAAAGTATAGGAATGCCTTTCTTTCTCTTGGATTTCTTCTGAGAAACTCAATGTCAAAATCACAGGGTGTGCCTACCCCATAGAGCCAACATAGTATACAGAAGAAGGTATTGATTATGATGCTATTTCACAACTGGAATCATACTGTAAGAAAGAAATTGCCTTATGTTCAGTCTTTCTTTCATTAAGAAGTAATGTTTGTTTATGTTCAAAAATATAAATGTAAGCTGCAGGAAAACCAGACACCTGGCCCTTAAGGCCTTCACTACCACTGAGCCTGAGGACTTTCTTCCTGGCCCTTTGGAACCTAAGAGCCAGGTTTCCAAGGCAACTTTAATCAATGGCTGACCACTGTTACTGAGCCTGAGGCTTCCCCTGCTCACCCCTCCCCTTTGAATGCCGAGAGTGGGGTTTCTAGGCCAGACACAATTGAACCTCTGTGTGACTATAGCCATCCTTAGCTGCTTTGTTCAGGCCCCTCATAGATTGTAACCCTTACAGGAATTAAATGGCAAATACAGGACTACTGGAGTTTATATGTCCTTTCCTCTCAGTGACCTAAGACAAATCAAACAAATGAGACCTAGAAAAGTTTTTCAGTTAATCCTAATGAGTACATTGTGGTCTTTAGAAGACATTCAAACCTCTGAACCAAATTAGAAAGATGTAAAGTTACCCTTAAATCACATATTGACTTCTAGTGAGAGACAAGAAGTATTACAAGCTGCTACTACATTTTGAGATAAACTATCTTTTAAAAATCTGCCCCTCTAGAGGAAACAACTACATGGGGCTATTAGAATAGTAGTTTTGGCTCTCATCAGTGACTACCCAACAACTATGGCTATCAAAGCAATAATGAGAAACTTAAAGGGCTCAATACGCCGATGAGACAAACCATCAGCCTAGGACCCAGCTTTTAAAATGTCTTTGCTTTCACAGGTATAAAATGATGTTTTCTTCTAATTCTTATAATAAGTAATCTCTGTTAATTGACCTACAAAAGTTTTAACTAGTCTTATTTATTGTTACAAACCTAAAAACTATGAAACAGTCACTATAATTCAACTTGGCCTAATACATCTGAGTGTGCTGTTTTTTAAAGAAATTGTTCTATAGGTGTCAGTCTGTTTGTCCAATCTGTCTCTCAGCTAATTTGTTTGTGCTCAACAAATTTTTTTTCTTTTTTTCCTTTTTGGATTTTTAAAATATTTGCCTATAATTTAAGTTGGCTTATAGATAAATGTCATTAGAGTTAAAGACCTGCTTCTCCCCAAGTTGCCAGCGGATCAAAATGACGTTAAGCCTGATTTTTTTGAATACAAGTTAAATAAACTGTTAGACAGGACTCCTCTTGGTGAATAAAGAAGTAGCTGCTTGGAAATACTGTTCTAGCCTTTGTTCAAAAAGGGGACCCCATTCTTAAAAAAAGGGGATCCCAATAATTTCCATAACTTTATGAAAAATACACCTCAATAAACACTGCTAGACATATTGCTGTGATGTGTTTACACTGATCATTATCAGAAGGTTAAGTTTTCTGTAGAGAGACAATAAGGTTTTATTAAAAGATGCTTTTGGTACAAAACTAAATTAAAGGAAAGCGCAAGGACCCGAGTTTGATCCCTGGTACCCAAACAAAACAAAACAAATAAAAAACAAAACAATAACAAAAAAACTAAATTAAAGGATATAGTATTTCCTGTAACTGTGATACTCATTATTGCTGATATCATGGTGTACTAAATGTATCTATGCCTTCTACAGGCTTTCTAAGATATTTTTTATGATAATAGTCTTTTTTTGACTCAGGTATCTGCCTTTCTCCCATGGTCCAGTTACTTGTGATGAGATACATATTAAGCCAGCATGAGATCAACAGTTAAATAACAGTTTATCTTATATGATGTGTGTTATATTTCACTACACTTAGAGATGCTCAGGCACCAGACAGCCCAAACAATGTCACACACTACAATTAGAGGCTGGATAGTATAAACTTCTAAGGTACATTTATATGCCAGTATGTTCTCTTTAGATGACATCCTATTCAAAGATAATAAATTAAGTGAAAGTTTTCTTTGTGTCACTTAATATCTTGTGATCAGATAGAGGTATCTGACTATAATACTATTCTATGCTAAATTAGTCATTTAAGTGTGTTTCAAAGATAATGTCACCATGTTTGTCATACTAAAATGCCATGTGTGACTCTTGATCTCGTGTTTTCTCTGTAAAACTATAAAACTGCTATCTGTTAATACTCTGCAAAGATTAAGCTACTAGAGTAATCATGGTTGATAGAAATCATAGTCCTCCAGGGGCCAGGGAAATAGCTCGGTGGTGTCACACCTGCCTGGCAAGTACCAGGTCTTCAATTTGATCCCTGGTACAAAAAAGAAGTCCTTTAACTATACTTAATATTTCTAAGTGCTTAATATCCAGGTAAAATTATAATAGTTATGCTCCCACGGCAATGTAGATGTCACTGACCTTCTCTTCTGGATGTTTAATAACTAAAGTTTAGAAACAAAAACTAGAAAGGTAAGTGGGCTAAGATGACAGCCAATATTTTGGGCCTAGCCCAGGGTCAGTGAGGACCCAGGTAGGGGGAAACCTTTCCTATAAGATCCTATAACTTTGGTGAGTCACCCAAACTCCCATGTGCCAAAGGAAGGTCACCAAAAGGAAAAAAGTTCCCCACATTTTCACTGAAAGCAACATGGTCAGGCAAGGCTGTGACCCATCCTGACAGCTGACACTGACAGAAGGTCTGAGAGGCTCTAAGCATGGTTCCAAAATAATGCCTGAGGAGACTCAACTGACGTTGATGGATAGTGAGGGGTTAATTTGACTGACGTAGGTCTCACTTTAACTTGGTCTTAAATACCCAGTAGAAATGTATATCTAAAGATACTAAGTCAAAATCATGATAATAAAGCTAGATAAAAGGGGCTCCAATCTCTGACCCCTTCTGGTAGTTTCCGGCTACTCTGGGAGCTGACCACTACTATGGAATATTTTTTTAAAATACAGTAATGTATATATGAGTTCAACAAGAGTTTTTAACTTTCATAGCTAAAATTATCCTTCAAAGTGTCTCTATCTTCTTACAGTTTAATGAGAATTATGATAAAATATCAAACTTATTGATAACCTCCATCAGTAAAAGAGTCTAAGAGCCAGCAGGAAAAATAAAAACTGAAACAATCACTGTTTCAGTTTCTAAACCTGGCTCTTTCCCCAACTGGCCTTTCCGTTCTAGTGCTCATGCTTTGATTCTATATGCTCTAACTTCTTGAAAAGTTTGTTTATTCTCACCTACAGGCTACCAAACTCCAAGCGATCATATAGAAAGAACCAACAACAAATGGGATAGCTCCTCTTACTGGGCTCCACCATAAATGCTGAACTACAACAGGACTCCCACCTGGGGCCTGTTAGATTAGCTCTCTGGAGTAGATAGATCTCTGACTGCAGTCTCCCCTACATTGGCCTTTCTCAGCTCAAAGCAGATTAAAACTATGCCCCTTCTCCCCAACTGCAGTTAAGGATACTCCTTCAAAGGGGGGAATATTGCAGACAACTAAGTTAGTTAGAAAATATTATAAGACAGCTGGACAGAGTTGGGCCCTTGGCACAGAAAACAATTGAGGCACATTTACTGAAGGTTAACCTAAAAAGAACAAAACTTCTACACCCACATACCTCTCCTAGGGATGAATAGCAGTGGTTAATATTCTAAATAGACATCAATCACTTTAATTGGGAACCAAAAATCCCTAGCTGGCCTATTCCTTCTGGGAAATCCATGCGCACTTTCTAAGTGACTAGCCTCCCCATTTGATCTCCATTTAATCAATACTACAAGGACGACTCTACTTGTAATCTTATTGGCTGACCATGGTTTTGTCCCACCTTATTCCTGCCTTGTGATTTTCCACTGGATCTTATAGTTTTGTCCCACCTTGTACCCACCTCACCTCATGGCTTTGCCCCATAAAATACCTTTGAGAAGTGGAGTGGGTGTGCAACCTACTTTCTGGTTCCCCTTTTTTCTCTCTTAGAAGCTAACTTTCTCTCAATAAATTCCTGATACTCTTCACCTCCATTGTTTTAGAATTCATTCTTTGATTTTAGAGAACACAACAGCGTTTCAGATATCCAGCAGCTTGGGAGTTATAATATTTCCCTTGTTCAGCTTATTTTGCTCATTTTGTGCCCTATATCACCAAGATCCTAGAGAGGGAAAAGTTCAAATAACCAAGCTCAATGTGTTGAGCACTGTTTGTCTACGTGGCATTTGTCAATGGGCAAGTAGTATAAGCTGAAAGATAGAGAGGCAGGAATGGAACGGAGCTGCCCAGGGGCTGAGAATCTAATCAGGCTCTTCATCAGTTTCATAAATCTGGGGAGATTAAAAATGGATTTAAAAGATGAACAAAAGTGTGGGCTTCTAATGAAAACCTCTAATCTTCAGCTGAACCCAGAAGGGATAGTCTACAAATGAAGTTAAACTGGAAATAGACCACACTTACAAAAGCTGAAACCCAGCTGTAAATGATCTCAGTCTTTTTGGATTAAAGTAATTCATACTTGTGCTAATTACCTCTCACAAACTAAAGAAATTCTCTGAAGAGAAGATAACATTTTCTACAATCTGTAATTTTATACATAATTTCTCTAAAACAATAAAAAGTTTTCAAGTATGTGAGAAAGTAATAAGGAAAAAGAGGCAATAGCAACAGAGCACAAATATCCCAGATATTAATTCTCAGACATAGACTTCTTTTTTTATTAAAGATTGCAAACATACATGATAACAAGAAATGAAGATACTAAATAAAAATTACAAATATATATATGACAGCAAAAAAGGATATGAAATAAACAAAAACTTATGCAACACAGACTAATCGAAATACATTATTAGTTTAATATGACCTTCAAATATTATGTTCTTTCTCATTTTCTTGTTATATTTTTGAAATAATGTAATTACAAATAAAACAAAGTTACATATTATAGTTAAGAAACTGTCCTCAAAATTTTATGATTTATAAACTCCTTGGTTTTATTAATTGATAAATATCATATGCTTGTTGATTGTACCACTTACATTTTCTAACAAAACTTCCCACAGAAAAAAATATACTTATATTTGAAACCCAAAAGCAGCTACAAAAATTCACATTTTTAAGATCAGATTTTTCTGTTTCTATTTTATTATATCCCATATTTATTTTTATTATATTTTTATAAGCATAATGATAGAATTTAACACCAATACAGATGTAGTATTCTTCCCAAATGAATGACTATGAATTAAGGCAAGCAAGTAATTTAAAGAAATCATAAGGTTGTCAGAGAAACTATCAATATGCCAAATGTGCACAATCCTACCACATTATCTCATTCAATAATGCACACATATGTATAAAAACATACCCCCCACACATATACACAATGCATATTGTCTACAATACAATATATACTTAGATATAATAAAACAGTGCAGTGATGTGTGGAATGTTGGTGATTTATATAATTTGAGAAAAAGCAAATATCATCATTGAGGGAGTTGGAGAATTTGTAATATGTACCAGATACTAAATGATATTAATGATTAAATATAGTTATAATAAAATTTACTTAAAAATTAATATTCATCATCAGTAGAAAATAGGTACAAAGATATATTGATAACATAACAACATTTGTATTAACAAATTTCCAACCAAACAAGCTGTGGTGACAGAAAGGAAGTTTTTAGAAAGCAGAGATGAAAGAGGAAAATGACAGATGGACCTTAATACTTTTCATACTACTCATATATACAGATTTCATAAATTCTCAAATAAAAAAGCAAAGAAAATGAGAACCAAAATAACTCATCAATTTGGTAGATCCAACATATAGAGACAAGGATTAATGTGTTGAGAAATTTTAAAAATATGAAATGTAAAGCCTGAGATTTAGCTCGGTAGTGATGCACCTGCCTAGCCAGAACAATGTGCAGAGTTTAATCCCCAGCATCAGAGGAAGAAAAAGAAAAAAGAAGAACAGAGGGGAAAAAAAGCATATGTACTTTCTGACATGCTCAATAAATTATTTGTTATCTTTTCCTCTTGAATTGTTCCCTTCACAAGGGTGTAGTGAATTTCTTTGTCTCTTTCAATCAGTTTATGTTTGAAACTTACTTTGTCTGTGAATAAGATTGCTACCCCTGCTTTTGTTTGGGGGGGGGTTCCTGTTACATGAAGAAGTTTTCTGTACTTTCACTTTCAGTCTATGGTCTTCTTTTTGCACTAGATGTGTCTTGTGTACAACATATTATTGGATTTTGCTTCTTAATCCATTCTGCTGATCTATTTCTCTTGATTGGTGAATTGAGGCCATTGATATTGATGGTTATAACTGATATGTACTAACTTATTGTCATGTTTTTTTCCACCTTCTCCCTTTAGTTTCTTGGCTTGCCTATTTGATTTGCTCTGTTGGGCCTCATTGTGTTGTTACCTTCATTGTCTTTTTCTAGGATATTGTTTTGAATTCCTTGTGGTGCTGGTTTGGTATTCATGAAGTTTCTCAGGTGTTCTTTATCATGGAAATATCTTATTTCCCCATCCATTTTAACAGAAAGTTTTGCAGGATACATCAGTCTAGGTTGGAGGTTGTTTTCTTTTAGTACTTGAAATGTCTCATTCCAGGCTCTCCTTAACCTAAGGGTTTGTGTTGAAAAGTCTGCTGTGATTCTGATGGGCTTTCCTTTGCATGTAATTTGTTTCTTGTCTCTTACTGCTTGTAGTATTTTGTTCTTCTGTTGGGTTTCTGGGATCTTGATTATTATATGTCTAGGTGTAGAATTTTTTTGATCACGGCTAAGTTGGAGTCCTATATGCCTCACTTATCTGTACATCAAATTCTTCCCTTCTGGGAAGTTTTCTATAATTAATTCTGTGAACAGCTGTTTTAAGTCATTTGCATTTTCTCCTACTACTTCTTGAATTCCTATCAATCTTATGTTATTCTTGTTTGTATCTTCTAAGAGTTATTGTATCAATTTCTCATGACCCCCTACTGTTTTTAAGAGACCTCTCTTTTCATGGTCATTGCCTGCAATTCTATCTTCTATATTTGAGATTCTATCTTCAGACTCTTTTATTCTTTTGTGAATGCTCTCAGTGGAGTTTTTAATCTCCTGATATCTGTTTGAATCTGTCCTATGGATTCCATTTCTTTTTGTATTGGGCATTTATTGTTTCCAATTCTTTCTTATGCTGGGCAGTCATGGCTTCTATCCTGGTCCTGAGCTCATCTATTTTCCTCTCAGTTTCTGTTCTAGAGTCATGAATTATAACTTGCATTTTGCTCGTCATCTTTATGATTATCTGGGAAATTACTTCTGTTTTACATTTCTCTAGAGCCTGATTGATCAGTTTTGTTACTTCCTGTGCTTTGAGTTCAGGGTGTCCTGATGATTCACTATCAGAATTTTCATCCTCATCTGCCCCATTGTTTGCCATTGGTGAACTGGAAGTCTGTCCCTATATCTTGCTTAAGCGTTTTCTCATTTTTACTATTGCTGTTGGGTTGTCCTTAGTTTAACCTTTAGGTTATTACTTAAATCTTCCTGATATAGTTGGGCTACAGCCCATCGGTCTCTAATGACTCATAGACATTCTCATTTTTATAATACCAAAGAAAACAGCTCAATGAATCAATCACAATCCTTTATCCTAATTGATACAATCAGCACCACAATATAATGAAGCACAATTTGCAAACTGACCACTTATGGTAGTCATCAACCTAGCACCTTCAAACCATGTGAATCAAATTAAAATCAAGAAGCAATTCAAAATATGCTTACAGTGAATAAACTTTTCAATAAGGATATTTACCATTTACAATGGGGGCTTAAAACAAAGTTAAGACAAGAGGAGTAGATAAGTAAAAGAATTAGAGAAGGTTTCATATGAAGCCAAAAGATGTAGAATGACCAGACAATCATCAGGAAATTGTTAAATTCAAAAAGAACAAACAAAATAGAAGTATAATAACCCTTGAGTGAGGTAGAATAACTTAAGAAAAGAACATAAAGAAAAGAGAAAAAAATAATAAAAGAAGAAATTTGAGTTAGGACAAGAGCAGAAACAGAAAGGGAGATGAGGGATACTATAGTGGAGCAAGAGACTGAGTTAGAGAAAGAAAACAGAAAAAGGAAAAAAAAAGCATTTGCAAAGTGGGATAAAAAAGAAACAAAAAATGAGTTTGAAGGGCCTCTTTCAGGCTATATCACTGCTGTCATAATATACAATATGTGCTGCCATTTGCAGAGCTGAGTCCCCTGATCTCAGCTAGCTGGTGGCAGAACCCCACAAAGCAGACTGAGCTTGGGCTGCAAGGCCCAGACTGAGCTCCTCTATCTCCTGAAGGGTTGAACTCCACTCAGTTCTACTATAAGTTTCCCTCACCACTTCTTTAAAGTTGTTCAAAGTTGAAAGAGCAAGAAAATACTCTTTATGACCACCTCTGCCTCAGCAGAGTAGGTCCAAAGACTGGTACAATCAGAAGGTCTAAAAGCGAGAGGGGGAATCTTGGGGAGGGTGTTCTGGGGTGCCCGCATGGCTGCCTTTCTGGCCCTGAAGATGGCAGCAGCAGCGCCAGCAGGGGAGGGCCTGGCCAAGAAGGCCCTCTGGCGCTGAAGATGGCGGAATGCTGCCCCATAGACTTTCTATTACCTGTGACTAACATATGAAAATAATAGATTACAAGAAGAAAATTCATTAGAAAGTTGGAATTTATACCAAAAGAATAGTATGGAAATTAAAAATAATAGTCCTGAAATTAGTAATACAACAGAGGCCACTTGAAATCTGCCAAGTTAAGTTAGATCTACTTACTACACTGCCAATGTTATTGTCAGGTAAAAGAGCCAAAAACCAAGACCAGACCAGCACCACAACAAGCCTTTATTATGGGGACAATCTGCCAGGCTGTCTCAGAGCAAAGGAGAGAGAGCGATATGGCCAAGACAGGGAGCACTTCTTATAGGAGCTGGGTGGGGCTGAGTGATGTAGCAGTAAGGGATTAGAGGAGCCTGTGACGTCACGAGTTGCTAGGGAGGTAGCAAGCATCAGGTGTCTCTTTTGGCAGAAAGAGGGGCATTTGGGGAAGAAGGCCATTGTTTTATGTAGCAGCCATCTCAAGGCAAGGAAAATATAACAGTTATAACAGTGACAGTATGGCAACCAGAGCTCCTGCACATTGTTAACGGGTACATGAAATTGTTCAACACCTTAGAACATTATAATAGCAGTTCCTTATGAAACTAAACATACACTTTTCCTAAGATGCAGCAGTTCCACCCCTAGGCACTTAACCAAGTGAAAAACATGAAAGCATGAAAGGATTTGTGTACATGTATTTGTGGCAGATTTGTTTATACTAGTTAAAAAGCAGAATCAATTTAGATGTCCATCAATGGAACAAATTAAAAATAAACTGTTGAAATATTCTTACAATGGAATAGTATTCTGGAATAAAAAGGAATGAAACATTGTTGCAGGTTGAATCGCATCCCTCAACAGTGGTATATTAACGTTTTAATTGCTAGTACCAAAAAGTGTGGACTTATTTTGAAATATAGTCATTTACAGAGGCATTCAAGTTTAAATCAAATCAATAGGGTGGGTCCTATTCTATTATGACTGGAGTCATGTCATTATAAAAAGTAGAAATTGCCCCATGAAGAAAGACAGGGAAGGTGATAGAAAGATGACACAGGGAAAAGAGACCTATGTGTCTATGATGCATCTACAGGTACAGAAATGCCAATGGTGGTAGTAATTGCAAACCCCAGAGTTGGCAGAGGCAATGAAGGGCTCTCCCTGCAGCCATCAGAGAAGCCATGGCCTGGCCGACACCTTGCTTTCAGATTTCTAGCTTCCAGAACTACAGGACAGACATTTGTGTAGTTTTAACTCGCTTGTTTTTTTATATACTTTGGACTACTCTAAGAAACTATACAACTATTTTTTCATTTAGTAGCATGGATAAATTATAAAAGTGTTATGTTGAGTTAAAAAAAACTCATATGAATGAATATATGCAGTAGAATACTTTTTATATGAACTTTACACCTGACAAAATAAATGTGCAGCAGAGGAAAACCAGACAAGTGGTTACTTGTGTGTACAGAGGTTAAGACTGTTAGGCAAGAGGCCTGGAGAGACTTTCTGTGTGATGACAGTGCTTTGTTACTAAAGGATTCTGTATTTTGTAGTTGAATAATATCCCCTCAAGGGACTAATATAAACATGAGTGTTTGCACTTGTCAAAACTCAGCATTAAGATTTTTCTACTTCAAATAAAGGCACAAGGTCCTAATGATGAATGTAACTGTGTTATATACTTAAAAAGTACTGATATACTCAGTTAGAAAAGAAAAGATTTGTCTGTTTCTTTGTGTGTGACTTCTACCTCCAAAGAAATAAAATAAGTAAAACAAATATAGAAATCTAGTTAATACATGTGACAAAATAGGACAAAGCATACTAATGTAAACATTTTAATTTGAAATATATCAAAAAGTAAGATAATCTCATGAATGAACAGACACATGATGATCAAATCATAATATAATGTTAGTGGTACAATTTAGGTGATGCACATATGGGTGTTTAATGCAAAATTCTTTAATTCTTCTGTGTTTGAGGATTTGTTTAATGAGATGTTATATAGTAAGGAATGAAATACAGCAGTTTAGCATCAAATATAGTTGAAGAGAGATTTAGTCAGTTGAAACATAGAATACAAAACATACAGAAATGGGCATGAATGACACCGAACTCACACTAAAGTCTAACATAGTGGTAACTGAAATTTTAGAGCAAGAGGAGAAAGAGAATGAACTAGACGCAATTCTCAGATGATAGCTTAAGATTTTCAAAACAGATAAAATCATTTAAGCCATATATACAGTTAATGTAGTGAACTGCATGCTGAATAACTGCAAAGGGAAACATAAGTGATAAATTTGGTTAAATTATGGAAAAAGGCAAAAAACTCCTAAAGCATTCAGTGAAACAATAGTAAGACTGAGAACAGAGAAAATGAAAGCCACAGGCCAATGGAAAACACCTGTAAAGGGAGGCACATGGGCAAGGCTGGCATTTATCAGGTTCCTACTGTGTGCAAGGGTTTTTTTGGGTCGAATAATGCCCCTCAAAAACATATGTATAGTGTGTGGTGAAAGACAAGTGTCTAGTGTAATCTTTGGCAGGTTGAAATCCAGTTTTTCCAACACCATTTATTAAAGAGGCTATCTTTCCTCCACTGAGGATGGTTGACTCTTTTGTCAAAGATGAGGTAGCTGAGTACATCTGTAATTGTTTTTGTATCTCCCAGTCTGTTCCACTGATCCTCAGGTCTGTTTCTTTGCCAGTACCATGCTGTTTTTATCACAGTGGCTTTGTAGTGTAGTTTCAAATTGGGGATTGTTATACCCGCTGCCATGTCTCTGTTGCCTAGGATGGCTTTTGCTATTCTAGGTCTCTTATGGTTCCAAATGAATTTGTAATTATTTTTTCTAGTTCTGTGAAATATAGTGTAATTTCAATTGACACTGCATTGAATCTGGATAGCAGTTTTGGTAGTATGGCCACTTTCACTATGTTGATTCTTCCTACCCAGGAGAAGGGGATATCTTTCCATTTTCTTATATCTCTTCCATCTCTTTTCAGAGTACTGTAAAGATCAGTGTAAAGGTCTTTTGCTTCTTTCGTTAGATTGATTCCCAGATTCTTCATATTTTTGGATGCTATTGTGAAAGGAATTGTTTCTCTAATTTCTCCCTCAGTGAGTCTGTCATTATCTTTCACCATGCACTAAACTAAAATCGAAGTGGATTAAAGATCTAAATATTAAAACAGAAACACTAAACTTACTGGAAGATAAGTTAGGCAGAACACTTGAAGACACTGGCATAGGAAAAGACTTTATGAACAAATCCTCAGTAGCATGGGAACTAGCACAAAGAATCAACAACTGGGATTTCATCTTATTAAAAAGCTTCTGCACTACAAAAGAAACCATCAAAAGAACTAAAAGACAATTTACATTGTGGGAAAAATTCTTTACCAGCTTCTTCTCAGACAAAGGACTCTTATCTAAAATATACAAAGAACTCAAAACAATCAGCCCCCCCAAATAGAATGACCCAATTCAAAAATGGGCATCTGAAATGAACAGACGTTTCTCAGACAAAGAAGTAAAAAGAGCAAGTAAATATATGAAAAAATGTTTGACAATGACATCACTGGTCATTCGAGAGATGCAGATGAAAACAACACTGAGATTCCACCTCACCCATAAAGAATGGCTACTATCAAGAATTCAAACAATAACAAATGTTGGCGGGGGTTTTGGGAGAAAGGAACCCTTCTCCATTGTTGGTGGGATTACAGACTGGTGCAACCACTATGGAAATCAATATGGAGATACCTCAAAGAGCTTGGACTAGAGGTTCCATTTGACCCAGCCATGGCTCTGCTGGGTATCTTTGCAAAAGAATTAAAAGAATCATATCACAGTGATATATGCGCACCTATGTTTATAGCGGCACAGTTAGTAATAGCTAAAACTTGGAAACAGCCCATTTGCCCATCAGTTGGAAACTGGATAAAGAAGAGGTGGTTTGTCTATAAAATGGAATACTACTCAGCCATAAAGAACGAGAAAATAGATTCCTTCATAGGAAAATGGATACATATTGAGGATATGCTCCTAAGTGAAATAAATAAGTCACACATGTGTAAATACCAAATAGTTTCTCTGGTGTGAAAAACTATAATAGTACATAGGTTCCTAATGAGATAATTGACAATGTGAAATAGGAAGAAAAGCACTAAAGTGTAGAAAAAGTGGGAAGGGAAGGGGAAAGGTAATAAGGGAAAAGAAAAAATATGAGAAAATGAAAAAATGGGAATAAAGTGTTTGTAAATGTAGAGGGGAGGAGGGGGTGAAGGGAGGGCAGGGAGAAGGGGTAAGAATGAGAACCAAGACCTGTCATGTAAGGCACAAGATCCCAATGATGAATGTAACTGTACTGTATAGCTAAAATGTACCAATAAACTCAATGAGACAAAACATATTTAAATGGCGCCGTTTAATCCTCATATCTTTCTAATATGATAGAAATAATTTCCTCATTTTAATGAAAAGAAGTTGAGGTTTGAAAAAGTTAATTATTTGCATAATGTCAGAGCTACTTCATTGCTGCACACACACACACACACACATATATATACATATACATATACATTCATATTCTTGTAGGCTTGTTTGCTTTCTTTTCCCCATTCCTGTGGATCTGCCTCCGTTCTGTGTCCTGATACTCCCTGGCTTGGCAACCCCAGTGCCACTTCTTGTAGTAATTATGACAATATGCTTGGGCTAACATTAAAAAAGTAAAGAAAGAAAAGTGAGGAACACTAGTATCTAATACTGGATAACAAGGGTACAGATCACATTGTTACAGATACCAGGGCACTGGCTGAGTGTAGAGAGGATCCATTTAATTGGCATCTTTTCTTTCAACCCACTACTGTGTATCTACTCTCCATCTTGACACTGTAGTAGATGACTGAAATGCTACCTTCTGTCTTGTTAGCACCGGATTATAAAATGTATATTATTATAGAAAATTGGCAAGGTGACAAGCTGTCACTTTAGCTAAGAGAATATCCTATTTTAATGAATATTATTTCATAAGAAAATGTGCTGATGACAGCTTATTTCAGTGGAAACTGTTGATGCATAACCTTTTCCCTAGACAACATTATATCAGTAATGATGCTACCTAAAAAAACCCACACTACATATGAGGAACATGTTGTCAAGAGTAATATTTAGGAAATGAGTACATAACCATAAGCAAACTATTTTTAATCTACTGCATTAACATATATTACAGAATTTAAGAGAGCTATGTATTTTTAATGTAAGATAGTCACTTATATCCCAGTAATAATTTTTAAATGTATGTTCTTTCCTTCAAGCTTGTGAAAACAAGTCAAAAGATTTCAAAGTATGAGTTACTAGGTAGAGAGGAAGGCACATAACCGTGTATTAAAACGGCTCCCCAGTTTACAATGGTTGACCCTCAATTTCTTTACTTTATGATAGTGTAAAAGCACACACATTCGGCACATACACTGAGAGAGCACACTCCTGGTTTTGGATTTTCCTCTTTACCCAAGCCAGTGATGTGCCATATGATGCTCTTTGGAGAGGCTGGCTGAAGCTGTGGGCTACAGCTTGTGGTCAGCCACCCAAGCGCAGGCAGCGGGCACTGTCCAGTGCGCTGTTTTGCTGAGCTTTGGTGTTTTCAAATTTCGTCTTATCAGGGATATTCTACCAGTTTCCCTGACCTGACTGGAAATGTGTGCATTCTAGCTGGATTTAGTTTAGTGTCTCTGGTTGCTCCTGTGAGAGGGAGGTTAACTATTTCAAAATGTAAAGACCCGAAACAACAAGAGTGTTTTTGGTTTTTCGCAGCTGTAGGATCACGTCCTGGATATTCTTTTGTTATGCATGTGAGGCATCGACCTGAGGCTGGCCTCCCTGAGGATGGCTGGATCCTTCTTTGCATCTGACTCAGTAGCTCAGCCGAGGGTCCCTTTCACGACAGCGAACGTGTGCCAAGTGAACAAAGACAGAGGCTTCCAGGTCTGCTGCGTGTGGGTTCTCCAACGACATAGTACTAATTTCATAGCACATCTCTTCTGTCACAATAAGTCACCAGTAAAGCTCCGATTCAAGAAGAAATGCGCAGCACTACTTGGTGGAGGGGCCATGCAAGAAGAGAAATGACAGGAGTTATTGAAATTATCTTTACCAACAACTGCACTTCTAGCCTCTGCTGCGACGCATCTTCTCTGGACGTGTGAAATAGCTCCTCCTAGGGCTCCAAAAGTCTTACTCAACCAGGGCAATAGCTCCCAGTTGAGGGTTTCTGTCCCTCCCTTCCTATCCCACCTCTCCTCCTCTTCCCTGCCTTCCTTGCCTCTCTCTTCCTTCCACCTTTCCCTCCTCCCTTCCCTCTTTTTGGGTTTCATCTAATGGCTCACATCTATTTCCTAGAAAACTTGCTCAATCCCTGTTTTAATTTTCATTCACATTCTTAGGCTATTTCTGAAAATCTTGATACTGATGGTATAATAGGCTAGGACTCGCATAAAATTATATCACCCATTAAGGTTCCAGAGATCAGTAGTTAGATTGTATGGCGTTCACACAATGACAAAGACAAAGTTGCGCATCTCAGCGTATAACCTCACCACTAAGCAACACATCACTAAACATTTTCCATATAATAAAAATACTATAGGGTCAGGGATTTAGCTCAGTGCTTCCACAGCCTGACTCACAAGTGCAAGGATCCAAGTTTGATTCCTGGTATCCCCCAAAAAAATTATAAAAAGTCAAAATACTATAATTTGTAAACTATGTTTTATAAGTTTTTGTGTGATAAGAACTGAAAGTTAAATTTTAGAATCTAAGAAAGAAAGTTTTAAAGGAAATATTCACATTTTATTTTTTTATTTTTTAAATTTTAAATTGAATTTTTTGGTACATTCTAAGTTGACAGTACAGTTACATTCATTACTGGGATCTTGTACCTTTACATGCCACATTTTATTTTTAATAACAAATAATATTGTTTATTTAAATAAGGCTGAGTTTCTTTGAGGTCCTTCAAAATAAGGCACACCTGTGTAAATACCAAATAGTTTCTCCGGCGTGAAGAACTATAATTGTAAATAAGATGCTAATGGTATAATTGACAATGTGAAATAGGAAGAAAAGTTCTAATGTGTAGGGGAAGTGGGAAGGGTAGGGGAAAGGAAGTAAGGGAAAAGAAAACAATCCGAGAAAAAATGGAAATAAAGTGTTAGTAAATAGGGAAGGGACGAGGGGTGAAGGGAGGGCAGGGGTAAGGGGAAGAATGAGAACCGAGACCTGTCAGTAAAGGTACAGGATCCCAATGATGAATGTAACTGTACTGTGTACCTAAAAAGTACCAAAACTCAATGAGAAAAAAAAAGGAAAAGATGAATATGGTATCCCGGGAATTTCTAAATTATTAATAATAAAGTATTTTCTGACACTAGATAAAGGCTTTTATATTCCAGTTTCTATATTAGATAAAATACAAATATCAATTGGAATAATATTGATACTTTTCAACTTTCTTTCAATAGTTCCTCCACTCAAATGTAAGCATATATTCACTTCTAAATCGATTTAAATGGTAGTACTATAAATCTAGAGCAAAATATCTTCTTTTCTTTTTTTTTTTGTGGTAACTGGGATCAAACTTGTGACCTTGTGCTTGGGAGGCAGGTGGCGGCACCAGTGAGCTAAGTCCCCAGCCCCAAATCCTATTTTCTTTGGCAATTTTTCCCATTTCATCATATCCAACTCACACGAGTCTTGAAAAAGAAAGATTTGAAGTTTTTATGGAAGATTTTTGTCCTTATTTATGCCATAACTGAAAAGTTTTCCATCTGATACATCTATAGCTGTACCTTCATGTACAAATGCTGTTGAAATCTTCACAATAGAGCTAAAAAGGTGTATTCATTTGTGTACTTACCTGATACTATGCTAGACAGAATTATGTGTGTAGTTACGTATTTACTCCTACCCTACATTCTCCCCGTTCTCACTGTATCACTTCAACAATAGCATTATTTATTTTAATATTCACACTTAAGGCTTAGAGAGATTAAGTATCTTACATCTGAGGGGCCCATATACACCCTATCATCCCTTTCTTTCCTTATGGGGTCAAGTATTCAGATGCACTATATTTTATATCTTTCTTCTTTGCTTTGTCTAATAAGCAATACTAACTGCAAACCTTTCCCTAAATAAAATAACAGGTTCTCATCTAAAACAACATCAATTCAAATAACTTGTAGAAGAAAGTTTAATAAAGAGTAACATTATTTTAAGGATGTTCCTCAGAGCTATCATGATAAATTAAATTATATTACACTTCTCAATAAGGAGGAAACTATGCTCCCCAAGGCACATAAGATTAGTTCCAAAATTAAAAATTCAGAAGTTAGGCTTAAATAAATGCCATCAATTAATTTTTATAAAAGAACTAGAACAGTTTGAAAAAGTTCAGTTGTCTTCTCAATGAAAATTAGGTAAATAACTTCATATTCTTAAGAAAAATTAGTATGCTCTGCAAACAGACCTCGCAGGCTTTCCAGCTGGGAATCGATGCACAATATCAGTGCTCCTGTGTAGTCCCCAAATCTTTTACCCAGAAATCAGCAAAACTCAAAGATTTACCCAGAGAATAAAAGAATAGTAGTTGAAGATGATGCCTATTTTTATCTCTGATTCCATTGTTTTCAGCAATGAGATTTTTTAATACCTTGACATTGATCAAATAAGTATTTAAACTCTTACAAGCTCAAAGTCCTATCAGGTAAATTGCACACTGCGATAGAGAATCTGATGGAACTTTGGAACGACATATTGCCCATGTGTTTGGACTCCTTGATTTCTGTTGCAATCTTAGAGCTGCTTGGAAGATTTCTGCCTGCTCAATTCTTCCTGCGGTGATCAGAGAATAAAGAGAGCTACTCTGTTACTTTGTGATTGGCTCAGGAATCAGTTAAATCGCTTTACCAATTCTTCATCACTCTGCATGTGAGAATCTGACCAGTGATTTTAAAAACACCATAATTTTCAGCCTTGTTACGGTTCTTTGCATTTTCATTCTTCCTGTTTTTTGAGATGCCTATAAAGGAAAAAAGAGGAAGGTATTCCTGTACCCTTGGCCATCCTGTTCACTGACCCTGTTTTTTTGTTTTGTTTTGTTTTTTAACTACAAAAGTGTACTTTGGGCTCAGTGTGCATTGAACTCTTTTAAACTAGAAATTAAGGGACTAGAAACATCTATGTACTCTAGAAACTTTCATGATAGAACTAAAAGTGGCTAATTCATTTGTTACCATCTTCTCAGTGTGAATGGCTTTATTCCCAAATATAATCAAACTGAAACAACATGAAATGGGTCATTTTCTGTGTAGTATCACTGTTTTTTTAAGGAATGGAAGCTTTTGCTGAAATATGATATATGTCATAACAAGCCACAGAGAGAGAAAGAGAGAGAGGAAAGTATACTATTACACTTAGCCTACCCACAGGAATTGGTCCCAGCAGTTTTCTCTTTAATTCAGGATTTATGGAAACATCTGAGATTATAAAATTAACCAAACAAAAACAGATGCTATAATTGTGAGGGGCCCAATTCTTGGATGAATACCAGAGCTGAATGTTAGTATACGGAGTGGAAGCATTTTAATTTAAGTTCTTATATATCAGTTTACAAGCTGATGTAAATATTCCACATAAAAATAACTATGTAAACAGCTTAGAGAAATGAATTTATGTTCACATGAGTGTCTCATTTTTCCCTCTTTCAAAAAAAAAAGTAAAGGGCCATTAAAATGATAATTTCCTCAAATTTCTTAATTAATATTATAAAATCTCCCACCTACTTTTATAATTCCTGGGAAAGAAGAAGAGCCATGTCTTAGACGATAGCACTCAAGTTGTGCTTTTATATTTCTCCAGAGTGCTACATTAATAACCCTGTTGTCATCTAGGTCGCATATTTATTGCCGAAGACCAATTTTGAGCAGAACTCTAACTTCGATTAGAGGAAGCTTCAACAGGAAGGCAAAAGAAAGACATTTTAACTTTCTAAATAAAAGAAACTGTTTAAAGGAAGAAGAAAAGATCCTGCAAACTAAGTTGCACGTAGGCAGTGCAAGAACAGTGGAAACTACGCCTAAGAAAAACGGCCATTGAAAAGGAAGTCTATTAATTGTATTTCCATTTAAGGGCGGAGTGTACTTGTAGCAACGGACTTCATTTGGCTGTGGCTCTGTAGGGACTGTTTATGAGGTATGAGTATGAAACAAATTAGAGACTTCGGATCAGCAGAGTAATGTTCTTTTTTAAGGAATGAAGGGCCTTTAAATGATCTAAAACGCCTTTTTTGTAAAGTACTAGGTTTCTCTGAAGAAAACACATGGCAAAGGCGGTGCGTGGTTTTAAGGCCCGGTAAAAGGACTCTAAACACACCAGAGAAATGTCAGGATAATACCTCCAGGGGACCTTGGCCAAGATTTGTTTATTGGATTTGCACGATTGAACCAATCATGATTAAATTGCCTCAGGGCAAAAGTTCAAAAGGATAACAATCAGAATGCATAAAAAGTGGAGCAACAACTGGCATGTATTAAAATAAATAAGACGTCAATGTAAGGGATGTGTCTTTCAGTTCTTTACAGTTCTGCTGCAGAAGGTCATTAGTCAAGGACTGGCCAAATTACAGTGAACAAAGAATCCCACAAACAAGGGCTTTTTCGCAGAAACTTACTTTCTTCTTGAGTTCTTTATAGATGCAATGTGGTAACTGTTAGCTGAGCCCTCCAGCTGATTCATATTTCTGTGGAGCTGAATGAGCAGTGTTTCCCACGGTGTATCTTAGAGAATGTGAAATCTGCACAATATTAGTGTTAGGCAACCACTCACTTTTCCTACCGTGATGATTAGTCCAGGAAATACTGAATTAAATCGCTTTCAGGTTGCCCATAGCCCTAAAATCCACATTACCCAAGCTTGTATGGCCCTTTCCCAAGTAAAACCTTGCCAGAGTGGTGTTCTTTGAAACATACTCTAGGAAATAAAAGTTGAAGGTATCTAACCCACAGACTCTGGGGCAGTTTAGTCTTGGCCGCAAAGGTTAAGGAAGCTGGTTGATTAGTCCATGCCGGCCCCCACATTCCAGATCCCTGTTTTCCTCTGTAATTGTTGATCTTCTTTCAACCTTGAGAATTTAGGTTCTTCTTCATGTTCTTCCCTTCCAAATAGCAGACTCGTGTGAATACAAGGTAAAAGTGCTTGGTAATAACAGCTCCATGAGACATTTTTCCCACCAAAAACATTTGCGATTTAATGCTATAGAATGATTTTGTGAAAAATAAAATTCTTACTGCGTTTTTAGGAAAGCAAGTGAGACCACGCACTGGAGACTGCTAAAGGTGTTTTCAGGATCTTTTGTCCCACATGGCAGGCATACCTGAAAACAGCCTGGTCCAAGCTGTTGGGGGCTTAGAAATCCACAGCAGTTTGACAGGAACCTAGAGGTCTGTGAAGGACATTTTTCTCAAGTTCCAAAAAATTTGTATCAGGCCGGGAATTTAGCTCAGTGGTTCTGCCGCCTGCCTCGCAAGCACAAGGACCCGAGTTCAATTCTCCAGTACAAATAAATAAATAAAAGTTTAAAAAATTTGTATCTGTATTGGTGTTAAATTCTATCATTATGCTTATAAAATATAATAAAAATAAGTATGGGATATAATAAGATAGAAACAGAAAAATCTGATCTTAAAAATGTGAATTCTTTTAGTTGCTTTTGGATTTCAAATATAAGTATATTTTTTTTCTGTGGGAAGTTTTGTTAGAAAATGTAAGTGGTACATTCAACAGGCATATGATATTTATCAATTAATAAAACCAAGGAGTTTATAAATCATAAAATTTTGAGGACAGTTTCTCAACTATAATATGTAACTTTGTTTTATTTGTAATTACATTATTTCAAAAATATTATATGATAAGAAAATGAGAAAGAACATAATGTTTGAAGATCATATCAAACTAATAATGTATTTTGATTATTAGTCTGTGTTACATAAATTTTTGTTGATTTCATATCCTTTTTTGCTGTCATATATATGTATATTTGAAATTTTTATTTAGTATCTTCATTTCTTGTTGTCATGTATGTTTGCAATCTTTAATAAAAAATTTGTATCTAAAAAATTTAATGAGTGATTTTGTTGAGGAACAATTTTTTTTTCTCATGGAGTTTATTGGTACATTTTAGGTACACAGTACAGTTACATTCATCCTTGGGATCTCTATCTTTACATGACAGGTCTTGGTTCTCAGTTTTTCCCCTTATCTCTGCCCTCCCTTCATCCCCTCCTCCCTTCCCTATTTACAAATACTTTATTTCCATTTTTTCATTTTAATGAGTGATTTTGAAGACAAGGTCACCAGTGTTTCCATATTCTAACTTTCAGTTGCCCAACCAGGGGACGGCAGCATGTTTAACACCACAGAGCCCTTATTTCTCCCAGGACAGCCTTCTCACATCTCCCACTTAATCAGCTTTAGTTAATAATTTATTCTGCCTGTCACATTTCACCTTTTCTTCTCCACGCACAGTATCTTCACTTTTTATACGATGGAGCGTCAGATTACTTGCACTTCTGTACACCATGTTTGAAATATTAACTTGACTATCAATATTATTTCTAAATTTAGTGCTCAGAACCAAACTATTTATGCCAAATATGACATTCAAGATAGGTCAGGGGAGCTACACTATCCTCTGACTTCGACATTTCTTCAGCATTAACTCAGTAATTCTCACTGTAGTGGGCTTTGCTCATTCGCAAACAAGGCACACTATTTAACCCATTAAGAAGTAGGCACTGTTTTTTCAATTAAAAAACCTCAATATTTCTGTTTTCCTATACCCCATGAGATTTACTGACAGGAAGAAAAATGGTATTACAGAAAAATGAATGCATATTGGAAAAATTAGGTAGAAAATAAGTTCCCCATCAATGAAGAGTTTCAAAGAATTTAGTGAATGGCTCTTTGGGTTATGTAAAAATTAGGGGCAGAAAAGTAATAATGTTGTAAGAACAACTGACATTTATAATAAATGGATTCCCTAAAGTGTGATATAAGACATAAAAAGTATAGGTAAAGTGCTTTTAATTATGCTTCTCTGCTGGACTTTGATACTTTTAATATAATTTGCTACAGAAACAGGACGAGGGGGAGGCCTTCTGGCTTTATAAGAATTTACTAACTCAAAACATAAACTATCCATAAGATACCATAATAGGCATGGGAATGAAAAAAGAAAGTCTCACCCTTTGGTAAAAAGGAGAATATAGACAAAAATGTTAATACAAATGTCAACAACATTGTTATCAATGGTCATATTCTACCCTAGTCTCTAATATTTGATTACTGTCAAAGAATTATGGCTGTCAGGTATATTTTGTTTTATATTTACATAATTCATGCTTTTATTTAAATGAAAGATGTGTGTTTCTATTATATTTTATCTTGTTTGTTTTCTTCAAATAGTTTACCTATAGGTTTGGTCTCAGTTTGATGGGCTATTTCTTTCAGGATAAAGTCATCTTCAGTCAAATGATATGTGCCTTCCCCTTCCTGACATACAGTATATTGTGCAGTGGACTTCAAAGCCAAAGACACTGATCTATGTCCTTTCCTAGTGGTCAGCCTTAGTGTTAACCTCATGCTATGTGTTGCAGTGCTTGTAGTTTGACAAATGGTTTCATTTAATCTTTCAAAAGTCTTTTGAGTCAGGTTGAAAACTGAGACCCAAACAGGTTAAATGGCATAATCATAGTCAGATCACTTGTAAATCATAGAATCTATGTTTTCTAAGATGTAAAGATTTCTTTCTACTGAGCAACACCGGAGGCTTCCTGAAACATCATTAACTAGCCTTTTGATGGATATAATTGTAAAGTAGAAACCTCTTAGAAGTACTACCATCTAACAAAGAACTTTCTCTGCAAAAATAACATAGGAGACAATAAAATGTTTGGCTAAATAAAGGTATAACAGTTGTATACAGGAAATTCTAATTTAGTATTGCAGTAACCCCTTCTACCACTACCCCACAAAGAGAAAATAAGCTTGATTTGGACTAAATTGTACTTGGTAACTGACATTTGTTTCTAACAGTGGGCAAAAATTTTATTGAGAATTCAAAAATTATCTGAAAATGTTCTGAAATATTTTTTCCTTAAATTCTTTTATTGGTACATTTTAGGTATACAATACATTTGCAATTGCATTTACAATTTCATTGGGAACTTGTACCTTTTACATGAAGTATCTTGGTTCTTATTTTTTCCCCATTCCCCTGCCCTCCTTTCAACTCTTCCACCCTTCCCTATTTACAAAGACTTTGTTTCCATTTTTTCCCCTATCAAGTTCACTTGCCTGACAATATTTACATTTTTTAAAAAATATTTTACTTAAGACTTCACATGGCTCTAGTTTTAAATTTTCTCTCATTTATGCAGAACGTTCCAAAGATTGTGAGGCTCTGAGATCACATCTGCACATTTTATCCATATCTTAGATTCATATTCATCTGAACTAGAATAATTTAATTCACTTAATAATTGTTTCCCTAACAAAACTGAGCTGAAATTATCTTCTTGAACCATTTGTTATACCTGCTCACTAAATAGCAACTCTTTGGAGAGCTGAGCATGTGTGCTAGGTCCTGGGTGAGGCATTGAGATGATGATGTCATCCTTACCACTGGAAGAGTTACAGTCTAACACAGGCACATATGCCAGTGGTCATGCAGAGAGATAGAGCTCCAATAGAGATGGGTCAATGTGTCAAGGATGGAAAAATAGTAAGTAACAAGAGAATCACTTTGTATCTCACCTTTTGTTTAATCAGCGAAAATGTAATAATGGTACTCGTTCAGAGAATTAAAGGAAATATTCCCAAGTGCTTATGAAAATGCCTGTCATATAACAAAGCTTTGGCCAATGTTCTTATTGTGTGTTAAGACTCCTGATATTAAAAAGCACAGAATCAGTGACAATTTGGGAATTATTTTTCTACTCTTTGTTGCTCTAGTAAGCAAAATTGGTTGTCTTGTAGAGATAGGTAGATTTGGGGTTCACCGAAGGAGAATATCTAGAATTTAGTAGTATTCAAAATGTTAAGCAGAAGGTGATACACTCCTTATGAGCACTGCTCGAGCAGATGCTGACTGATCAGCTATAATGTCTTTGTGCATGGAGGTAGAAGTTTGACTAGCTATGGAATAATGGAGATGCCATTTCAGATCGCTTGGCTTCAACTGACTGTAATTCCGTGAATGTGGAGCTGTATGTGGCTAGATGTGCTGAATTCTTGGAAACGGGGAAAGGTGAAGACCTCAAAGTCATTTAATGGATAACTCTGAGCTAGATGTTCCTACTACAAATGAATTTGGCTGGGCAGATGACTGGCGGAAAGTGTATTTTCTTCTGGCACAAAAAAAACTTATTTTCTGATTTTGTTATGTTTCCAGCTATTAGTAATATTCATATAGGCTCTAGACTTTGTATCTCCTGTGAAAAAAAGATGATCCAAAAAACTTTTCTACATATAAATGCTCTGCAAATTCCTAAAATTCCCCAGCTGGTGAGATAATATTTATAGAAATTATTTTCATTAATATTTAAATGAGAGTGTATGATATTAAATTTTGACTTGAGAATATTATTTCAATACTAAAACCCAAGCTAAAGATTGAGGCAGAAAGATAATAAATTAACTTTTGAAGACTTCTGTACTACAAACCCTTGGGTTCATTTACAAATAGCCTGAAAAAATAATACCAAAATTAAATGAAACAACTGATTAAACATGAGTTAAAGTCTGTTCATGGTTATTTCTCTGCTCCTTTTTACTTTTTTTCAGCTTTAATTGAGTTTATTGGCACATTTTAGGGATACAATACAGTTACATTCATTGTTGGGATCTTGTACCTCTACATGACAGGTCTCGGGTTCTTATTTTTTCTCCTTGTCCCTGCCCTCTCTTCACCCTCTCCTTCCCTCCCCATCTACAAACACTTTATTTCCATCTTTTCATTGTCTCACATCTTTTTCTTTTCCCTTATTACCCTTCCCCGACCCATCCCGCCTTCCCTACACCTTTAGCCCCTTTCTTCCCATTTCACAATGTCAGTAATCTCATTAGGATCTTATGTACTATTACAGTTTATTCACACCAGAGAAACTATTCAGTATTTACACACGTGTGACTTATTTATTTCACTTAGGAGCATATCCTCAATATGTATCCATTTTCCTATGAATGAATCTATTTCCTCATTCTTTATGGCTAACATTCCATTTTATAGAAAAACCACATCTTCTTTATCCAGTTTCCAACTGATGGGCAAATGGCCTATTTCCAAGTTTTAGCTATTACAAACTGTGCTGCTATAAACATGGGTGCGCATACATCACTGTCGTATGATTCTTTTAATTCTTTTGGAAAGATACCCAGCAGAGCCATGGCTGGGTCAAATGGAACCTCCAGCCCAAGCTCTTTGAGGTATCTCCATATTGATTTCTGTAGTGGTTGCACCAGTCCGCACTCCCACCAACAATGGAGAAGGGTTCCTTTCTCCCACAACAGCGCCAACATTTGTTATTGTTTGATTTCTTGATAATAGCCATTCTTTATGGGTGAGGTGGAATCTCAGTGTTGTTTTCATCTGCATCTCTCAAATGACCAGTGATGTGGAACATTTTTTCATATATTTACTTGCTCTTTTTACTTCTTTGTCTGAGAAATGTCTGTTCATTTCAGATGCCCATTTTTGAATTGGGTCATTCTATTTGGGGGGGCTGATTATTTTGAGTTCTTTGTATATTCTAGATAATAGTCCTTTGTCTGAGAAGCAGCTGGTAAAAATTTTTTCCCACATTGTAGGTTGTCTCTTAGTTCTGTTGATGGTTTCTTTTGTAGTGCAGAAGCTTTGTAATAAGATGAGATCCCAGTTGTTGATTCTTTGTGCTAGTTCCCATGCTACTGAGGATTTGCTCATAAAGTCTTTTCCTATGCCAATGTCTTCAAGAGCTCTGCCTAACTTATCTTCCAGCAAGTTTAGTGAAAATGGCCATACTACCAAAACTGCTATACAGATTCAATGCAATGCCAGTTGAAATTACAACAGCATATTTCACAGAACTAGAAAAAAGAATCCAAAAATTAATTTGGACCCATAAGAGACCTAGAACAGCCAAGGCCATCCTAGGCAATAGATAGTGTATGATATTAAATTTTGACTTGAGAATATTATTTCAATACTAAAACCCAAGCTAAAGATTGAGGCAGAAAGATAATAAATTAACTTTTGAAGACTTCTGTACTACAAACCCTTGGGTTCATTTACAAATAGCCTGAAAAAATAATACCAAAATTAAATGAAACAACTGATTAAACATGAGTTAAAGTCTGTTCATGGTTATTTCTCTGCTCCTTTTTACTTTTTTTCATTTTTAATTGAGTTTATTGGCACATTTTAGGGATACAATACAGTTACATTCATTGTTGGGATCTTGTACCTCTACATGACAGGTCTCGGGTTCTTATTTTTTCTCCTTGTCCCTGCCCTCTCTTCACCCTCTTTCCCTCCCCATCTTCCCTCCCCATCTACAAACACTTTATTTCCATCTTTTCATTGTCTCACATCTTTTTCTTTTCCCTTATTACCCTTCCCCGACCCATCCCGCCTTCCCTACACCTTTAGCCCCTTTCTTCCCATTTCACAATGTCAGTAATCTCATTAGGATCTTATGTACTATTACAGTTTATTCACACCAGAGAAACTATTCAGTATTTACACACGTGTGACTTATTTATTTCACTTAGGAGCATATCCTCAATATGTATCCATTTTCCTATGAATGAATCTATTTCCTCATTCTTTATGGCTAACATTCCATTTTATAGAAAAACCACATCTTCTTTATCCAGTTTCCAACTGATGGGCAAATGGCCTATTTCCAAGTTTTAGCTATTACAAACTGTGCTGCTATAAACATGGGTGCGCATACATCACTGTCGTATGATTCTTTTAATTCTTTTGGAAAGATACCCAGCAGAGCCATGGCTGGGTCAAATGGAACCTCCAGCCCAAGCTCTTTGAGGTATCTCCATATTGATTTCTGTAGTGGTTGCACCAGTCCGCACTCCCACCAACAATGGAGAAGGGTTCCTTTCTCCCACAACAGCGCCAACATTTGTTATTGTTTGATTTCTTGATAATAGCCATTCTTTATGGGTGAGGTGGAATCTCAGTGTTGTTTTCATCTGCATCTCTCAAATGACCAGTGATGTGGAACATTTTTTCATATATTTACTTGCTCTTTTTACTTCTTTGTCTGAGAAATGTCTGTTCATTTCAGATGCCCATTTTTGAATTGGGTCATTCTATTTGGGGGGGCTGATTATTTTGAGTTCTTTGTATATTCTAGATAATAGTCCTTTGTCTGAGAAGCAGCTGGTAAAAATTTTTTCCCACATTGTAGGTTGTCTCTTAGTTCTGTTGATGGTTTCTTTTGTAGTGCAGAAGCTTTGTAATAAGATGAGATCCCAGTTGTTGATTCTTTGTGCTAGTTCCCATGCTACTGAGGATTTGCTCATAAAGTCTTTTCCTATGCCAATGTCTTCAAGAGCTCTGCCTAACTTATCTTCCAGCAAGTTTAGTGAAAATGGCCATACTACCAAAACTGCTATACAGATTCAATGCAATGCCAGTTGAAATTACAACAGCATATTTCACAGAACTAGAAAAAAGAATCCAAAAATTAATTTGGACCCATAAGAGACCTAGAACAGCCAAGGCCATCCTAGGCAATAGAGACATGGCAGTGGGTATCACAGTTCCCAGTTCAAATACTTCTAATAGTCAATGGTACAAGACAAACATTTCCACTCCAAAAGTTACAAACAGGGAGATAGTAAGGAATAGACACAAAGCAAGACCAGAATCCAGTGGGGCAGACATTAAATCCCACAGATGTACTGCCAGCACCTCTGGCACTCTGCGGTAAGTGGTGAACTTCAAAGGCCTTGGGTGGCTCCCCTTACGGCACTGCAGATGGTTGTAGCTCCCATGGCCTCTGTCTGGGGCCGGCTCTGATCTCTCCTTGCGGTTTTCCTCACATGGTCCATGCTCCTGGCTTCTCCAAACTCTTGGGGTCTCCACTGCCCTTTCGGCTTCACACTCACGCTTCACACACTGCCCTCTTGGGGGCTCCCTCCCTGGCCTCCCAGGCCTTCCTCTGAAATCTGGAAGGAAGCCTTCCTGAGCCCTCGACTTTTGCATTCTGCCTGCACCTAAAACCAGCACCACGCGGGTGGTGCCAAGGCTGCTGCTAGCTGGAGCGGGAGCCAGTCTTCTTTCTTCTTTGGCTGTAGGGGTCCGGTGCCTATGAACCAAATCCCAAGGAACAACTTCCCTAGGCTGCCACCGTTGTGGAACATGGTGCTCTGGGCCTCTGTTCTCAACGCAAACTCTTTTACTTTTGCTATTTTGAAGCTACAGAGGGTGGAATCCTGCTGCTTCAGGTGATGCCCTCAGGCCACCCTCTCTGTTCCCCTCCTTCTCAGCAGTCAAGCCCTTCTCTGTTTTATCTTCTCAGTGTACAGCTTTACTGAAGCTTCCTTTCTGGCCAAACTCAACACATTTTAAATTATCTGGCTCGACTCCTTCCTCTTGATTCTCAACTTTAATCCGGCTAAAAGCACCCAAAAGTATCCATGCCACTGCCTCAACGTTAGACTGCCTTGAGATTTATTCTGAAAGATTAGTCAGTCCAGCACCCTTCATCTTAGTCTCAGGTGAAGTCTCTGGACGTGAAGAAATGCAGACAAACGTTCTACCGAGATATAGCACACATTGTCTGGAGTCCAACAGCCAATGCAGTCCTTCTTCCCAGTGGAAACCTCCTGAGCCTGGTCTTTATCAGCAGGATTTCTCTTAGCTTTCTGTTCTTTAGAGCTCTCCCCAGAATGCCCCATTAAGTACAGCCTAAGGCATTCTAGCTCTTCTTTTTCAGCCAGCATCTCCAAACCTTTCCAAACTCTTCCCATAAGCCAGTTCGGTTTTCTTTTCTTTTATTCTTTTTCTGACTGGGGATTGAACCTCAGGCCCTGCACTTGCAGGCAGCCAAACCACTGAGCTGAATCCCCAGCCCTCACAAGCCAGTTCTAAAGGCTGCTGAACCACATGGTCAGGTATAGTCACAGTAACAACTCCACTTCTCTGGTACCAAATTCTATCTTAGTTAGTTACTTTCTCTCACTGGCAGCATAATACCTGACACTCAAAGTTCGGAGAGGTTTATTTGGCTTACAGTTGGTACAGGTTGGCTGTCTCCAAGGCAGAGTGGCACCTGGCAAAGGGGCATCTGCAGAGGAGAAGAATTTGTTGCATGTAGAAGATAGAAAAAGCAACCTCTTACCGAGGTTGTTTAGGGCAGCACTCACCCCCTTAACCCTAGTGCCCCTGAGCCTAGCACTGCGCCATGAATCAGTCCCAGCCTCACGCACTCTAGATCCAGACACCTCTGAAAAGATGCACCTATGACATCTTTGAAGGCATGAGGCTTTGGGGGCCATCCAGACGTAAACCCTAACATTTGGAATATGTCACATGATGTGGAATGAGAGGGAGCCGTGAATGAGAACAGTAACGACACCCACACTGTTGATTTGGGGGCAACTAGAACACATTTTGTAAGACAGAAAAGAGAACAGGAAAAGACACTGAAAGCAAAGAGACCAAATTAATGATATTGTGCAGCTTGCTGAGCTTGGAAAGAGAATGTAGTATGAGATTTTTGAACCCCAGGTGTCATTTGCCAATATCATATGTGAAGCAGAATACATTTTGGTGCAAAGACTGAATACCCATGAGAGAGCAAAGATGATTGATTAGGTTTGGGACACATCGATTTAAGATGAGAGGAAAGTAGATCTAACGTTCAGCCAAATGTAAGTGAGGTTTGGAAATCAAGAAAGATTCTAATTCAACTACTTGTGTTTTGGCTTGGAGACCAAGTAAATGCACTGCATAATGAGTTGCTGTTAGTCTTAAAACATCTCTACTGAGCAGTATTCCTTGGGCTCCTCCTAGATGTAAATCCCAGGACCATAACTTCCAGCAATGCTTTCATCACTGATGGAAAATTCCCAGAGATAAAGCTTTTGCATGTTTTAGCTCCTAGAGTCTCTGAAAGAATCCTCCCAGTAGACACTCTGTCAAAGTTAAATGGACTACAAACCAACCTGACAACAAATCTCACCACACCACCAACAGAATTACTACCATGAGCTCCCAGGGGCCTTCCTAATAATGGTCACCTAGTCACTCTTACTCAAAGTGTAAATAAGCAGCAACTACCACATAGCAATGTTAGCTAAACAAGGAAATTGTAAGGAATCCAGGGGGCCAGGGGCCAGAGATTGGTTTTTCAATCTTTGTAGTAACTATTTCCAATCAAGGTAGAAACACAGAACGTTATAACAACTGACCAATCAGTGGCTGTCCCTCATTTACCAAAAAAAAAAAAAAACAAGCAAGAAACAAAAACAGAGTGACTGTGCAGACAGCCTCTGACCCTGGCACTGGCTTCTCATGTTTGCTTTAGGATAACTTATTTTGTATTGGGCCTCAAGTTCCTCAACTATGTATAATAATATTGAATGCTCCCTTTTGCTTTATCCTGAGGAAAATAAAGTAAAAGCTCTTTTTGAAGAGACAGCACTCTGTATAAACTAAATACTGATAACATCCTGTCCCACTTACAGGTGTTGGTGGATTCTTTTTGACTTTGCTGTCCTTCTTGGGGGACTATTCACAGCAACTTGTACGCACGTGTCTTTTTCTATTGCACCATTTGTCTTTCTCTCTCTAGTGGAATAGTCCTGTCTCCGGTTCTCACCTTCCACTGATATCAGAAAAATGTCTCCCCGTTGTAGGTCGGCGGCTTCCTTTCCACAGATCTCTCCATCTCTGTTAGTCCATCTTATTTAATTTCATGCTCTCTCCAGACCCTCCCTTACTCTGCCATAGATCTTACTTTGAAAACTCTATGGTGCTTTTTAGGTTTCTTTCCTCGAGCCTGACTTTCCACCTCCCTGACATCTCATTTTCTTTCACTGCTCTCCCACGTACCTCACTCTGGCTTTATTTAATACTTCAGAAGGGTAAAATGGGAGAAGGTGAGCTTATAAATTATAGAAAGAACCAGTCTTTCTACTACTAAAATGGTGTTCCACTCATCTAATTTGTCAATATATTGTTTAGTACCTCACAACATCAGATATACACAATAGGCAGTAAAAATTGACCAAATAAGAAGATGTAAATTTCCTCTGATTGCAGGTCCAAGAAGCAGAAATCCATGTTAGAGTAGAGATGTATCGATAGATCTGCAATTGCTAAAGAGCTTAAAATCATAGTACTGATAATTCAAGAAAGTGTGACATCCCAACTCTTCAGGTGCCTTTCGAGGACATATAAGCGTCATTGTCACAGGAAATAAAAACCTTTAAATACTCTGACCTACGTGCTTCTGCTTATTAGTATTCATACAGTGCACTTTGCATGAGCTTGTGTGAAAGAGATGCGGGCATTTGCGATGGCAACATAAATCGGGTATTTGCTGCCTTAACACGCCATAGCACACCAAGTTGGGAAATGAGCATCCACCAGAGAGCCACCAGCTTGGTAAAAATAAGCATTCACCGGAAATGCGTACACTACAGAACATGCTGAGAAGATGGCTCTTATCCCTTTTTATGCTACATATTTTTCTCAAGATGCAAATATGGATCCTTCACCGAGCAGTTTAATTAGCTTTTTGAAATAGTGAAAGCCTTTACCATAAAAAGATATGGATGAGAAGTTCTAAAAATGTTAGGATCAGGTTAATTACGACAGCTACCACTTGAAAATAACTGAACTATTCTCCTTTAGGCTGCGATTGCTCACATAAAATACTTCACCATTTTATATGACTTTATAAGTCACAGGTTATTTAAACACAAAGACAACAACAAAAAACTATTTCACAATGGCAGGTATGGAAAGACATGACCCCTCTCTTTGTTCCACTCTTCATTTTTTTTTTTTTTTATTGAGTTTATTGGTACATTTAGGGATACAGTACAGTTACATTCATTGTTGGGATCATGTACCTTTACATGGCAAGTCTTGATTCTCATTTTTTTCCCCTTACCTCTGCCCTCCCTTCACCCCCTCCTCCCCTCCCTATCTACAAACACTTTATTTTCATCTTTTCATTCTCTCACATTTTTTTCTTTTCCCTTTTTGTTCTTCCCCTACGTATCACACCTTCCCTACACCTTTAGCTCCTTTCCTCCCATTTCTAAATGTCAGTAATCTTATTAGAATCTTATGCATTGTTGCAGAATATTCACACCAGGGAAACTATTTGGTATTTACACATGTG
>NW_022900915.1:2013599-2025351 GCF_012274545.1 Fukomys damarensis
AAAGAAATCCAGAGGATCATGAACACCTACTTTGAGAACCTGTACTCTAATAAAATGGAAAACACAGAAGAAATGGACAGATTTCTAGATACTTATGAATTACCAAAGTTGAACGAAGAAGATAAAAACATTTTAAACACCCCAATCACAATCAGTGAAATTGAAAATGTAATTAAAAACTTACCAACAAAGAAAAGCCCAGGCCCTGATGGATTCACTGCTGAATTTTACAAGACATTTAGAGAAGAACTACTACCATTACTCTTCAAACTTTTCAATGAAATTGAAAGAGAAGCTATACTTCCAAATTCATTCCTGGAAGCAAGTATCACTCTGATTCCCACTCTTCATTTTTTATCCTTATCTCCCCTTTTGTATTTTTCCTTGCCCCATTATTTGTTTCTTGATAAATTTTATTAACTACATTGATTCAATTTGTTATTTAGATTTATAACACTTTCATATTTCTTCAAAGATATTTCAGAAAATTGTGTAAAGCAATTGTGTGTTTCTCCTATAAAACATGTTAATAGTCTCTTGCAGCTCTGTGTTTAGACAGGCTTTCCTCCTATCCATTACAGCTAATCAATGACTTATCAGATTCCATGTGTTTGTAGCGTGAACTTTTCTGTTTCCATTAGATGTCAAAATACGCCCTTTGGAATGATGTCATTTGATCATACTGAGGTAACAGATTGTTAAAATTTCTTATTAAACAAACATAGATAAGAGAAGTAAAGGAATACTTCTTGTTTGTTTGCTTGTTTGTCTTTGGTACCAGGGATCAAATTCAGGACTTTGCGCTGGAGAGACAGGCAGCAGCACTACTGAGCTAAATCTCCACCCCTTTAAGTTCTTGAAGACTGAGAATATTAGAAGAAATTGGGCCCTGATAGAGAAAAGATTAAGTGAAGGCACTATACAATCATGACTGCTATATGTAATGAAAGCATTTTCTTGGCAAAATTGACTGTTGTCAAATATAGATGCATGGATACAGGTCAAACATAGATAAGATAGAGTGGCAGACAGATGATAGAATATATCACAGATGAAATATACATGTGTATATGATGGTGAGTTTTATAATAAAGGTATTTCTGGGTAAAATTAGGACTGCTGTCAGATATGGATTCATGAGCACAGATGGGATTTATAATATATATATTATAGTTCCCATATAGTATGATAGAGATGATAGATAGATAGATAGCAGGGTGATTTTTATGCAGCTTGACTTTTCCACTACCTGATTAAAAGCCTGGACATTTCCCCTTGAGATTTGTTCCTTTGCCTAATGTGCTGTAATTGCAACAGAGTGCTTGATACGGTGGCAAGAGCGCTATTCTGTAATAAATTTGGGTCACTGCAGAGTTCATCATGTAGTCCTTGGCAACAGGAGATAAAGCGCTGGTTAGTTCATCTCTCGCTCTTAGCTGCACTGGCCCTGGCTCTCCCTCCTAATGATATTAATAGAGCTAAATGTACGCAAATTATCCGTGTGCTCGGCCTTTCCCTTCCTGCTGTCTGTGTGATATTTCATCTCTAGAAAACATTCTCCTAACAGCAGTGTTAGCCGGAAGTGTACAAGTATGAGTTGCTAAGAAAAAGACAGTTGCTTTCTGCAAGCAGAAAGGCTGGGTGCACAGACGAGCCTCGGAACTGTCTCCTAGAATTTACCTGTGGTGTCCCGTACAGTTCTGAACACCAAGAACAAATTCATAGCAGATTACTGCCCCACAGTCTTCGGACTGAACGTCGGGCTTATTGTGAAAGAAAAGGCCTTCTCCCAGGAAGACCTTTCAAAACTTCTACATGTGTGAAATACCAGAATTTAAGAAGTGTATAAAAGTGATCTCATCATTTTGAACATCAAAGAAGAACCTCTGACCTTATAGGTAAATCCAACAGAAATGCTCCCCAAGGTGGTACCTCACTCTTGTACATGAACCTAGAGGACAGCATTACCAGATAATCTAGTGATTTCATTAATAAAGAGGATGTTCTAGAAGAAACATCCTAGCTGTATTCGCTTTCTGTTACCGTAGGCTCTTTTTACTACCCCCTTTCTTCAAATCAGTATTTTTAAGAAATCTTTTCATTCACACAAATTCTTTCATCTGTTTCTCTGTGGAAAATTAACTAGAGCATGGGAAAGGGCGTTTCTAATGTGCTGATTGTGATAACGAAGCGTTCCCATCATTTTAACGAGGGAGGGCTCTTCTTTAGAGGAGTGGTTTTTGCTCGCTTCATGACCTTTGCGTTCTACCGTTTCTTACTGACTGACTGCTAGTCACAGATATTAATTCCTGCCACCTTTAAACACATTTTGCAGGGCTCCTGGCATGACTTGACTTCCTGCTTAAAGTCCGCACACCTGTCCAGCCGCGCTTTTCCACTCTCTTCTGTGACCACACCCACAGAACACTCTCTCTCCTCCCTGCCCCCAACTTCTGCCATCCTGCAGTCAAAAATGCAACACCCATGAATGCTGAAATCTAGATCAACAAAACTTTTCAAATTATTGTTTGAGTACAGTTTGGGGGGAGAAGATATAATAAATGGAATTCAAGTGATAGAACAGAAATCAGAGCTGGCAAATTAGAGACATTTAAGAGTTCTCTTGGACTCCAGCACACACATTCAAACTGGTGAAGTCTGTGCAGTGGGTTTCAGACTGATGGCTGAGACATGCGCTTTGCTTTTGAAGATCTTGGCCTTAAAATGCTTTTGAAGCATTTAATAAGTGAGTTAGGACTGTGTAAATCTTGTTAGAGCAAGTGAACATGAAGTGCACAGCCAAAAAGGCAGCCTGTTAACGCCTGGCTAGAAGCGTTCCCATTCTGCCCTCACATTAGTGTGGGCTCAGGCTGGGACATTTGCTTTATACTTTGCTTCCTGTTGGTGCAAATTCTATACCTTTTGAAGAGAGAAATGATTTTACCGCAAACGGACACTCCCGCTTGTTATTTCTTCATTATTTATGTTTACAAGGCCTTTATCTTCGTGTTTTACTTTACTTTTTACAAAGTACTGCAAATGTAGAGAATACCAACCTTTGGCCTGTGACCAGTTAAAGAAAAGATCCTCATGACTGAGATGTGCTGTGGGACAGTAAGTCCCACAGAATAAAGGGTGAGCTTCAAAACAGCAAAAGGCCACCCAAGAGTAAGACGAGAAAAACCTCCCAGAGGCGTGTGTAAGTGACTAGAGAAACCAGGAACTAAATGCCTAGGACTGTGGAAATCTTTATGTTACCAGAGACCAAGTTCCTAAAATCTTATGTCTCCATATCTTCCCACAATCAATCAATCGATTGATCGATCAATAAAAAAGAAGGGACAAGATTAAAAAAAAATCTCTTAGGACTGACTTCGTTCTAGTTGGCAACAAAGGAGCACAGACTAGCAACCTTTTTGTATAAGCAGGCGGCCACAATTTTTGACAGCTAATCATTTGATTTTTCAGATGATGAACTTCTTTCCAGAGGATGTGAAATGGCCACTTAACTTCTCTGGATCTCATTTTTTCCATCTGTATTACAGGACAGTATATACCTTGCATGGTTGCTGAGGCAAGAGTGAGCGTTGGTCACAGGGAGCTAGCTACTCAACAAATTTCGAGCTCTGAGTGTTCCCATTCTGAAATGCAAAATGATGTCTTGTTATGCAAAGAAATGCATTTTAATGATCTCGGCAATGCACTTGGAGTTTATGAAAACATAATCCATGTTCAAATGTTGTAAACTCAAGGAGCACTCATTGTGGTGGGTCTTATCGTGCTTTCTTCTTCTTCTTTTCCTCTCCACAAGGATGCTGGAGTCATTTGTCTCCTTCCACGAGGGCTGTGGATGTCTTTGTAAGTCTGATAGCATTGTCTGACACATAATCAATGGTTGGCTGTAACCCGAAGTTACCCAGAGCTGGAGGACATTACTCAGCATGCTATCACAGGAAGGAGGCAAATTCAGCATAAATTGTCTTCCACACAGAAATTATCTTGTGATTTTTGCCCAGGACACTTCATCATAACACTTCCTGGAGGCGTAGACTTGGAGCTCAGAATTATTTTGATCATTCATCACGTCATTCTCCGTATCTAGACAGCTTTTCTTTCACAAACTTATTACAGCACAGGCCCAGCTGAATGTTTACTGACGAATATCGGAGAAGTGACAGAAAAGCCCCAAGTCTTTAGGCTTCTTCATTCTGCAGTGAGGTTACAGTGACCTTTTAACAGAACCCATAATAAAATTGGAATCTGAAAGGAGTCTGGGCCCCAGGTACAAAGCACTTTCCAACCTAGCTGACATAAATACTAATAGGATGAAATAATTTGAGTGGACACAGGAAAAATAAATCAAATTCACTTACACTTAAATATATAAAACCATTGTAGAGACACAGACCATGACTAAAGGTGTGATTTATTTCTGGCAGAGCCCAGTAAAATTGAAATGCTTAATACCATATTCCAAACCACCTTCAGGAAAGCACAATGTTTATAAATTCTTTCTTGCTAACCAAAATACATTTTTTTCTCTGTTAAGAGCAAAAGGGAAAACATAGAACATGGGACTTATAAGAAAAACAAATTCACTATATCTTTTTGCACCCTAAGAAGAACAAGCATGAAATTTACATATCCCATAAGGTTTTGTGTTATAAATACGAGCTCCTCTGTTGTGTTATCTGACTTTATATAACAACCTGTACACAGATACCTGAAGTTAGACAGAAACATTTTCTAAACTTGAAAGTGAATTTGTAATTGAAAAAGTAAATACTGTATAATGAGATTTTAAAACATATTCTATATATAAGCAGATAATTGTGAAAATCTAGTGTGTTGGAATGACTGCAGCCAGTTTTGTAATCTTGAGGGATCTGCAAAAGGAAAGCCATTGTTAAAGTGGGAATTGAAAAATAAAGGGGCCATCACCACTGAGACACAATAGGGAGCAGCAGAAGAGTGGAGAAAGAAAAGTTCAGGGCCGTGCTCAGGTCACTCAGTTTCCTGAGAGATTGCAATTATTAAGATTAACCACACCACAAATGATGTCTGAATTTACAAGGGTGTCCTAGATGACAGGGTTAAGAATTTGAGACCTTGACCTCGGACATAAGATTGTAAAGTGAGCTACTCAAGGGATATGAACTTGATAAACTAGGTTCTAACTTTCTATTTTCTTTTTATTTGGAGCCATGCAAGAAACGAGAGTCCAGTGTTTCTCGGATACAAACTCCAAATCTTCACTGCAGAGCCACAATTCCAACTCATATCAAAGGCTGTCCTCAGGGTACGGAGCCTCAGCAAATAACTTTGGCATTTTAAGTGGTATTTAAAATGTTTTATACCATTGTGTAAGTCTAAGAGAATGCTGATGAATACGTCAATCCTCACGATTCAAGGTTGAGAGGTAAGTTCTAGGTAACATAAGGGTTTCTTTGAAATGCCTTAAATTCAGACGTTACTGTGGGAGTGTCCAGAAGAAATTACAAGAAAGTAAAAACGTAAGTTGTTGCATACATTTTGAAATTTTGACTATAAAATTCATAAATGAAGTTGTAAATTCTTTCTGAGAGCAAATCAAAATTGATGATTATGCCAGGTGTAATGGCACATGCCTGTAATCCCAGCTGCTTAGGAGGTTGACGCAGGAGGATTACAAGTTCAAGGCCAGCCCGGATAACTTAGAGAGATGCTGTCTCAAAATGAAATTTTTTAAAAAGGCGAGAGACATAGCTTAGTGGTAGAGCACCTGCTTACCGTGATCAAGGCCCTAGGTTCAAACTCTAGCATCCCACAACAGAACAACAAAAACCTCAATGAGTATTCAACAAAGAAGACGTATTGCAAATGATCTATCCCAAGAAGCCAATCTACCATGATTCATCCAAGTCGTAAGAATTTATTAAGCATCTACTATAAATATTTCTCGAGCATCTACCATTATTGAGGAAGCAAAAACTATGCAGCATTTTTTCCTAAACATTCATGGTTAGTCTTCTCTGTCCACAGCTTCTTAATGTGTGCTCCGGGTTCCTCCCAAGGCAGTCACATAGCTACACATTGTGTACCTCACCTGAGCCATGTGGAAAATGTACCGATTTGAGGTGTTCCCAGAAGCTCCTGAAATAAACCATGCAAGGGCACATAGTCTGTAATTTCACTGTCCTTCCTAAGTGTAACTTAAATTTAGTAAAAATTCACCCTATAATTGCATCAATAATATAGTATCAGGCAAAGAGCCAGATTACAATTTATTATGTGATTATTTCTCATAAAGGCAATTGTTTTTAATAGTTACCATCCCATAGGTTTTTATTCTTCAAAGAGAAAACTGAGATCTTAAATGCTGTAAAAGTGATCTTGTCACCAGCCGGGAGACTGAACAGGTTATCGACTCCAATGCTAATACCTGGGTATTGTAAAAGCACAGATGCCCAACTACGTTTTCCGCAGATCCAAATTTAGGTTAGAGTAGTAAGAGTAAGGACTGGATATCTGATTTTTTTTTTCTCCGCACTAGTACTATTGATGCACAGCCAGTGCTGAGGAACTAAAATAGGAACTTTCTTGAACTCCATCAAGACTCATCATTTATAATTCTATTGTGTGTGAGGGAAGACATCAGAACTGCACAGAGAGGAAGTTACAAGGCACATGGAGAAGCAAAGTGAAACATATAGCCATGGAGTTTGATTCCCGAGGCACAGACCGCTCTACTTTAAGCCCTGTCTGTAGAGGAGTAAAAGGAAGTCACCAGCTGTGTTGGATGGGGTTTAAGGAAGAAATCAAGTAAATGGGTATGGGGGTATAGTGGTAGGAGAGTGTCTACAATGAGTCTGCACACTCAGTCAGTGTGTTTAGCTTCTGTGTTGCCCATCTAACCCTCAAACCCTGGCAGATGGAGTGTGTGTGTGTGTGATATGGTTGCCACAAGCTGAATCAGCTTTGAAGGTGGGAGATTCTGGCTTGGAACTTTTAGAACATATTTTGGTTCATATAGAAAAGACAGTGGACCCTGGAGGTCTCTCTTTAACAATCCTGCTCTTCAGTTCTTACTTGCAACAAGGATCACTTGTCAGAAAACCAACATCCAGGAGGGTTTGATTCCAGCCAGCCCCTGGCAGTGCTAGCTAGCAGTGCACGGTGACATCAACCTCTTCCCAGTATGGCCTAGCACAAGCTTCTCTGTTGGCCATAGGAGGGACAGGGCAAGGGCACAGGATGGTTTTTATGGCCCATGAAAATGTCGTGATTTATTTTAAAAGCAGAAAAAGAAAAACTTTTAGGCTCAAAAGTGTTAATGTCGTCATCATTATATCAATGCAGGTGTAAAATGTAAGTTTAATGTGGTTTCTCATAGAGAAAGTGGTTCATGAAGGCAAAAATGCCTTGGACTCATGAACGTCACAAAGCAGACCAAGTTATTCTTGATCCTGGCCAGCTACATGACTCTCGTGGCCCTAATGCAAAGTAAAAAATTTAAATCCCCCTTTGATAGATGACAGAAGACCTTGAAAGTCAAGCACGGGGTGCCCTTTTCAACTAGCTGTTCTTAACAGCTTGCTGATGGCATCAGTGTCCACTTAGAAACTGAAACTTTATGAATCAAACCATGGTCTTCTACTTTTACCCTCAGTTTCTGCATTTCTAATCCCTTTTTCCCCTCCATGTAACTCCTAGCAGAGCCAGCCAACAAGGGGATACCAGTGCTGAAGAAGATATGGCTATTCTGGGCACTGGATTGAGAAATTCCATTCCTCTCATGGCTGTCGTTACACTGACGATTTTCTAAATTCCACCCTGTCATTGGGCAGAGGATTTTTTTTTCTTGTTCACCCACAAATATAGCTCTAGTGACCTTGAAATACGAGTGTTACAAACATCAGGCCTTATCTTAGCACATGTCGCTGTCACCAGGTAAGGGCCCCACTACTGTTGCTTTGAAACATACCATACTTGGTAGAAGAACCTCTGCTGTTAAACCTACCTCGACACAAGTCACGTTATTTATTTATGATGTTACATGAATCATCTGCACTTTTCCTGATAAGCCCTGGGCTGTGTTGTGTGTCTTTCATTGCGGCTGACATTTTGCTGCCATTTGCCAGGCTAAGTAACTACTATGCAATCACTCTGAGCTGATGCATGGTCATTGTTTTGCACAAAATGGATTTTTAAGTCAGTTGAAAGGCTTTCTGAAGAATATAATTTGACAAAGTAAATTTTTGCCCATATAACGAAAATCAGCCAGGGCTGCACTGAATGTATTTTTTAAGATAGCTAAAAGGATTTCTGCAGAGAGTTTGACAAAGTATTTTACTTTTGTGCACAAAGCAAAAATTGATTAGTTTTGAACAAAAAGGATTTCTCAGGGTGCTGAAAGGCTTTTCTCTGGAATTAAATATATTCTTCGGCTTGTGGGATAAGGTATTTGAAAGTAGTGTCTTTGAGAAGACAAATACTTGTCAGTGACATTTTTTTTTTTTCAAGAACAAGTTAAAAGGATCTACTTAAATGACATTTTCAACCACCTAAACCCGGCTTGGTTCCAGATGTCTTACTGTTCACAGAAGGGTGACCCATTTTCCAGTGTATGAGGCTTATTGCACGATGCATTCCCTTGTTTGATCCTGCTCCTAAATTGATGGAATCACAGAGTAGACATTTCACTGAACACTTTTCCCCTTCAGTTGAACTATAGGAAACACGGAATATGAGCAAATTAAAGGCGATGGGGTTTTAACTTAAATTGTTTGGCTTGGAGGAAATTTTGTTGACAATTTTCCAATATCTACAGAACCTCTATTTGAGGAAGGAAGCTGGTTTGGCAACATGCAACAACTTGTACGAAAACTGATTCCATTTTTTCCTCAAAACATCAGTCTGCTGTCTTAGAAGGTTTTAAGATTAGAGTGAAAATGTGATGACCTATTTTATAATATATCGTAAATGTTCTAGATACTGTGTTTGTACACATGAGTGTCTCTGGGTGTGCATGCACGTGTGTGTGTGTGTGTGTGTGTGTGTGTGTGTGTGTTAGTGGGGTAAAGTATAAATAAGTTTGTGCTGTGATTTTGATACCAACCAAAGTTTGTGGCAGTGGTCCTTTCTAAAACACAGAGACTGCTTTTTAGTGTGAATACATATATAAAAAAAGAAGTTACAATGTTTTTTAGCACATACCTTAAATCTTCTTTTCATGCTTTTATAAATCCACTGCTACAAATTTTGGATTTCTTTTCAAGCTCACTTTTTAAGCTTAAGACCTTTTGAAGGCAGAATACAATCATCCGTACTCCTCAATCTTGGTTGTGCCATTAAACATAAAATATAAATCTAAATGTTCTTCATGAAGAATAAATTGGTGACAATTCAGAAATTATATATCCGTACTCTTAAGTGAAATAAATAAGTGACACATGTGTAAATATCAAATAGTTTCTCTGGTGTGAAAAACTATAAGATCCTAATGGTATAATGGACAATGTGAAATAGGAAGACAGGGGCTAAAGGGGAAGGGGAAGTGGGAAGGGTGGGGGAAAGGAAATAAAGGAAAACAAAAAATATGAGAAAATGGAAATAAAGTACTTATAAATAGGGAAGGGAGGAGGGGGTGAAGGGAGGGCAGGGACGAGGGGAAAAATGAGAACCAAGACCTGTCATGTAAAGGTACAGGATCCCAATGATGAGTGTAACTGTACACTATACCTAAAATGTACTGATAAACTCAATGAGAAAAAAAAGAAATTATATATCCGTGATACAGTCAACTACTTATTTTATATTTATAAATAAGAGAGTTGTTTATTTTTAAAAACTTCATTATTCAACAGGATTATATTCATGTTAGAAACAAGCCTTTGATTTGTTTATATTAATTAACAAAAAGCAGGAGATTGAGCATACAATTTTATTTTTGTCCTCTTTCTAGATCTTATGGGAGGTAATTTAAGGTAAACAGAATCGTCAAATTCGTAAGACATTCCTTAGCATGTTGCTTTGAAAGCAAAGATATTTGAATAAAGGAAATGAGAACCAGTGGGTCATCAGTATAAGGAACGGGCACCCACACACATGCTCACATCCACATCATTATGATGACACCGCCTCTAAATCTGGATAATAAAGAGCAAGCATAATTTTGATAATTTTTTAATTTTAACTTTTGGTACCGGGTATAGAACTTGGGACCTTGTGCTTTTGAGGGAGGTGGCAGAAGTAAGCATAATTTTGTATTGGCCAAGTTCTCTGGCTTGCTGTCAAAATAAAGCAAAGCAAAACAAAAAGTAATGCATATCTGCAGCACTGATTCCTAACTACATTTAGAAAAAGACTAATGTAGCAGGTACCATTTCGTCCGATGTTCCGACTAGTTCTACCCTGGATCTTAGTCACAGTGTAGCCAAGCAAGATTAAAAGAGCAGCATTTATGGCTAATCCAAGCAAGCTGCTCATGGCAAAAGTCAAATCCAGGATGGGGGCACTATATGGATGAATCAGGCTGGCCAGTAACTTTTGGCATGTAGCACCTGGTTGTCTGGGGTGTTGTACCCTGGAGGCCACAGGACATGAGGACACAGGTGGCCATAATCAGTGTGCTAAACCCCCTGAGGTAGTTAGGAACCTAATACCAAGTGATCAGCTTCAAATGAATATTTGACGAAGGGTTCCTCTCTCCCCACCAGAATTTGTTATTGGTTGATTTCTTGATAGCAGCCATTCTTTCTGGGGTGAGATGGAATCTCAGTGTTGTTTTCATCAGCATCTCTCAAATAACCAGTGATACTGAACATTTTTCATACGATTATTTGTTTCATTTACTTCTTTGTCTGAGAAATGTCTGTTCACTTCAGATGCCCATTTTTGAATTGAGTCTTTATATTTGGGGGATCTGATTTGTAGACCTTTGTCTGAGGAACAGGTGGTAAAAGTTTTTTCACATTGTGGGTTGTCTCTTAGCTCTGCTTGTCATTTCTCTGGAGGTGCAGAAGCTTTTTACAAAGATAAGATCCCAGTTGTTGATTCTTTGTGCTAGTTCCTGTGCTACTGAGGTTTTGTTCAACCATACTACTCAGTCATAAGGTATGAATGCATTATATTGTAAATGTTCTGGATACTGTGCTTGTCACATGCATGTCTCTGTGTGTGCATGCACTTGAGTGTATGTTTGTGTATGTGTGTTGTTAGTGGGGTTAAGTATAAGTAAGTATGTGCTGTGATTCTGGTACCAACCAAAATTTGGTATGGCTGAATACTACTCAGCCATAAAGAATGAGAAACTAGAGATTTATTGCTAAGTGGATGCACATTGAGGCCATACTCTTGTGAAATTAATAAGTCACACATGTGTAAACACTGAATAGTTTCTCTGGTGTGAAAAAGTAAAAGTGTAAGTAAGGATTAAAATGTATAATTCTAAAAGTCTACAAGAGTAGAGGAAGTGGGAGTGGTAGGGGAAAGGTAAGAAGGGAAAAGAAAAAATTTGTAAAAAGGAAAAACATGGAAATAATGTCTTTGTAAACAGGGAAGGGTGGCAGGGCTGAGGGGAGGGCTGGGGAATGGGGAATATGACAACCTGATAAGTCAAGATCCTACTGGTGAATGTAAATGCGTTGTATACCTAAAATGTACCTATAAATGTAATAAAGGTAAAAAATGAATATTTGATGCGATACTAATTGGGAAGAGAATCAGTAATACCAACCCCTCAGAATGAAAAGGCAGAAAAATACATATATAT
>NW_022900915.1:2025472-2137082 GCF_012274545.1 Fukomys damarensis
ATATATCTTTAAATGCTTCAAATCAGAGCAACTTCAGAGCAGCATGAAAGCAAGATGACTCATGAGAGCTAAGAAGAAGCGGAGCGCTGAGAGAGACAGGGCAATGTGCTGTCTGCAAGGGACTGTTCACGATGACGAATCACGGCATTTTCCTCCACAAATGGATTAATGTAAAGCGTCTGAGTTGCTGAAACATAAATAGTCATGGAAATGCCAGATCTTAGCCATCACTCACGCAGAAGCTGCAATTAATGTTGAGAAAATCACAGTGGAGAAAGCAGGACTTTTTCTCATAGATTCACAACTGTAAATTCAAATCGCTCCTCCAAAAGCTGAAGGCACGTTACAGGTGCTAGAAGCAGGTTCATATTTTTATGAATTATATGTATATTTTGGTGATTGGATACTTCACCGTAATGTTTCCATTCTTCATAAAAGTGACATTAGGTTATGTTTTTCAAAAAACAAAACCCATAGATTTATTATCTCTACAAGTCAAGAATAAAGGAGGGGGGATCCAGCAATGACAAACAATAAATTTTTTGCTATATCGTCATGATGTGGGCTGAATCCACTTTGGCTTTCCATTAGGGGAAAAGCAACAATGTGCATGTCCTCTACCTAGGCACGCTATTTTCAAAATCGTATCCATTTTCCTTACATTATTATAACTTGTATGTGCCAAGTACTTACTAGGCCCCCAGTGAAAACAGCAGAGACTCGGAGAAGTCACATAGCCGGTCAGCAGATGGCCTCAGACCTAGTTGTGCCCAAAGCCCCGGCCTCTGTGCAGAATGTCAGCCCTATGAGACTGCAATCTCATTGCTCACACCATCAACTACCTGTCTTAGATAAGCTATTCATTCTTCATTATATACACATCTCAGTGTGCTCATCAGCAATGCCCAACAGGAACATTATTCAGAGGGTTCAATAGGAAAGTGTATACCACGTAGTTTGCAGAGTACCTACCACACTAAAATGGCAGCATGGTTGTCTCCTCCCGTTTATTTAACCATGGTTTCACACCAGCACAGGCTACCTGACCCACACCCACAGATGAGCTTCGGCTGACAGCAGGAGCCCTGAAGCTGCGGTAGAGGAGCCAGCTTATCATTCTCCATCAGATCACGTCCCCGATGGGGCATGAGGAGGGGATGCTGACTGAGAAAACAAAAATGTGCACTGTGGAGAAGGGGTTACCAAGAGTTGGTTGAAGGCGGATGGTGGAGGATGACTTGACAGTTAAGACATTTAAAAATTCCTACAGCACCAAGAAAAACTGAGCACAGTAACCATCAGTTAATGTCTCCAGTACAGGGCCAGACAGCTTCAGCTAAACATTAAGGAAAAGTCACCTCAGAAACCACTTTCCAGCTTCCCTGGATATGGTGCTGAGGCATAGTTGATAGGATTCTGAGTGCCAATCAGCCCTAATTCTTTGCTCCTTCTTAATGGCCATTCCTTAAGGCACCATTTAGGAAAGGTGAAAACTATTTCAGGAAAATTCCAAGCTCAGTTTGAAAAACTTTCCACTCCTTTTGAAGACTAAGAATAGTAAACAAGATTGAAGCAAGTTATTGGCAGCTTAGAGTTCAGAGTTTTGGGGTTTGCAGGGCAACAAAATAGCCAGCTATTTTCCTTCCACACTGTTTTGAGAATCTGGAAATGGCACCAAACTTCCCAGACTTTTATTCCCCTTTGAAACACTTGGACATCTTACAACATCCAAACAGTAGGTTTGTGTTTTCAACTACTGGCTGGAGCTGAGGTGTGGCTGCTCCTGTTAGCGTATTTTTGCTCTCTCTAGTCTACCATGCACCCCATCATTCTCTCATTGCTAACACTAGTCTGTTTTACTCATTTATTCTATCAACACTTCACATTGTGATTCCAGATGCAGAAACTGAGAAGGGTTATAGAAGCTGCCATACTCATCAAATGTTATAGTTTGGGTCATCCGTCCACCTAGAACGGTCTTAGGAACACCATAAACTACGGAGCTGATTTAGCCCAGTCTGCTACAAATCCTAATAGATTGATAACCAAGGAAATAAGGAGCAGTAACTATGTTGCAGAAGCACGAAAGATCAGGGAAGTATTGACAAAGGAATTTGTTTTTCCTTGAGTCTTGTACATATTTGCCTAAAATATTACCATATTGACATTAGACCATAAATCACAGACTGAGGCTTTCTATGCTTCCATAAACTCTAATACACAAAAATGTGCATTTTCCACATAATTCATTTACTAAATTCCTTATATAATAGATTTTGGAGAAAAATACAGATAGAAAAGCGAGATGCTAGACCGTTCAAAGCAGTGAGAACCGACATGAACATAGATGTCATGTGGGGCTGACAATGACATGACCGGTTCTGAGGTGATGAAGTAGGGAAGACAGTTGGGTTCTGGAGGCTGTGGGCCAGCACCGGAAGTGGGAATAGACTTAGTAGGATCCTCCAGAGAGAACTTTAAGAGAGAATGGACTCTGCTGGGATAGGAACAGAGTGATACTTTAATGTATTTAAAAGGACATTAAGGAAAAGGTTTCACTGGTCAAAAGGAAGGCCAGCTTGGGGGAATGTCTACCCTGTTTTCCGGGGTGGGGGGTGAAAGAGTGGACTCCAGGCCCCTTCAGACCTAGGCTTCTGTAGTTACTGTATCTGCTCTCTGGCTCACCACAATCCCCGTCACTAGCTAATTTTCAAAACCAATACCAAATCACTTCCACTTACTGACAACATTTAAATTGACCGTATTTTAAGTCAACAATTTTTTTGTTTGCTCTAATATCATTTTTCAAAGCCCAGAGTCAATTGTGCCATTTTGGCCTGGAATGTCCTCTCTGAAGCTCCTCTCCTTAGCCCAGGTGGCTGCTTTCCTTCTGTTCCCACAGCAATCTTACCATGGGTGTTTTCTAGTATTTATGAAGTGTGTTATAACTGTACCAGTTTGTGTTCAACGTATCTGGAATATAAAGGTATAGTGGATTTAATGATGCTAGAGAGAGAGAGAGAGAGTGAGAGACGGGTGGGGGGAGAGACATAGAGCCTGTCACTAAGACTTTATTTGGAAAATGTGTTTTGAAGCTGTAATTAAATTTAGGATCTCTAGATAGTATTGTCTTCAGTTACTAGATGGCTGCTAAATTCAGTGATGTGTCCTTAGCTAGAAGAGAAGAACCTCATTGGGAGAAGCCGTGTGGGGACGAGGCAGAGACTGCAATGGTTCGCCCCAAAGAACGCTGATGGAGGAAGCTGAACGAGACAAACATCCTCTGCTTAAGCCTGTGTGGGGAACGTGGCCTTCACCATCTGTATCTCTGAACTCTTGTCTCTGGGCCTGTGAGAGAGCACATGTCTGTAATAAGCCCCGTAGTTGACGATAATTTAACACTGTAGCCCTGGGAAATGAGTCCCATGTAAAGTGACTGCAAATCAAAAGTAAAAAATGTCAGCTCCTTAAATAGAAGTACGAAAAAATGTAACGTCATAGTCAGACAAATGTGGGCCAACTTTGCAGTAATTAAAGACTGGGGTGCACCCTGCCCTCCTCCCAAATCTGACAGAGATGCGGAAGTAGGAAACAGAGTAACAATGAAGCGGAAGTTCCTGAACTGGGTCCTCCGGTCCCAAGGGTGTGTGCAACAGCTATTGTTCTAACACTGAGACAAACTGGCCATCACTTCCGGTCTCTGCTGGGGACCTGGGAAGCTTATTTCAAATTACCGGATTGCTTATGCCCAGAAAGGTCGCACCTGCAGAAACCAAAATTATGGGTTTTGTGATACCTTTTTGTTCTGGAAAGAACCCTCCTCCCAGCCTCATTCTGAGTCTCCCACGGGCATTAACGTTTAGCTTTCAAACACATTTTTGAGAAACATGTCATTTAGAACAGCACGGAACTGCTTGTGTATTGCTAAATGGAAGGGAGAGAAGTAGGCCAAACATAGGAGAATGCAATTTGGTACTGCTTTTCTTTTCTTAAGTTTAAAATAGAGATTAAATAGACAATAATGAGGACAGGAGGTAAGATTGCTGGCTCTATCTTTTTAACTTTTATTTTCATATTTTAAACTGATTGCATTTTCTCTCTTAGATAAAAAAAATTACACATTTTCCAGTAGGAGAACTATAGTGAGAATTCGAGGAGGATTTATGTGAGGTCTTCAGAAGCTGAGATGAGTTTAGGGAGTTAGTGCTTGTGTATGTCGAGCTTGCTGAGCCCAGTACGGAGATGTATTACAGTGTGGCCCACCGACCAGCACCAAGCCCAGGGGAACAGGACACAAAGTGCAAGGCGGTGCTCACAAGATCTGGTTGTGGAATAAGGCAGACTTGCATTAGACTCCGACACATCTGTAGTCCAAACACTAGGGGCGCTGAGGCAGGAGGATTGCCATGAGTTCAAGGCCAGCCTGGGATCCATAGTGAGGTCAAGGCCAGTTTCTTCCTCTGTAAAGTGGAAAAAAGTAATGGTTCTCCTTACAAAATGTTATTAAAAAATAAATAAGATACTGTATAAAAATCACTTAATAAAGTCTAATATATAAGAAACTTCAAAGAAATATCATAGCCTATTACTCATCAGCATGTAGTTTGTCAATACTTTAGATTGTCTGAATGAAATAATTTATAATTGGTGTTCCTTCATAGAATATTAATTTCTTCATACTGAGTTAAGCAGAACAAAATGTAGGAGGTTAATAATCAGAAGTTAGCCTAATTATTTCAGGGTGATTTGCGCTTTGACTAATTTAAATCCTTTCCCTGATCCATGAAAGTAGGTGTTTCCAGGCACCGTGGGTCACATATGTTATAATCACATGCGTGAAGTACATGACAGGCTGTGGTCACCAATGTCCCTGGTCTTGCAGCTGGAGAGTAGGAGGAACTGCCAGCCTTCCCACTCCCCTGACCAGGTGGTCTTTCCATGGGGCTGTCCTTGCTGGTCTGCGGCTTAGAACTAAGTGCTGCATCCATCTGGCTTGAAGAACAGACGAGTGGTTTCTTGAGGATAGGGAAATGAGTTACATGAAGTCAGCCAGGACTCAGATGACTGATAAGAGAGTGGTGAATCTATGAGAAGAATAGGCAAGTTTGTGATGCTTGCTTTCATATTACTTGAGACGATCAAATGAGGTGAAATTATGAAAAAACTTTTGATGCCCTCTGTTTCATTTTTATAAAGTTGAAAGGAATTATCTTCCTTAATTACTCATGGTGTATCTCTTTTCTTTCACCCCTTATAGGATTTTTGGAGATCCGGGAAATGAAGAGTGCTTACAGCAATGGTGGGAACATGATGACGCCACGGAATGATATTCATTCTTCCTTTTGGCAAAACGAGTCTTCATATAATAAAGCCCAAAACCCTGAGAAAGAATGTGCAAAATGAGACTTTAATCTAAGAACTGTGCCTTTCTAGCTCTTAATGGAAGAAGATATCAAGATAAACTCTTCCTATTGCTTCAGAGTCTGTGATCTGAGGTTGTAGCTAAAAGGGATGTACTCGAAGATGAGAAATGCCAATAAGATAGGGAAATAAGCACCGCCCTCCCCATGAATCTTTAAATGCAAACGTGCAGGTTCAGTCATGTCCTGAGAACCAGGTGGTAAAGAAGCTCCTGGATGTACCTAACACAGACCCCTGGAATTTAAGGAGACATCTAAAGACATAGAAATAGTTGTTTGCTAAGACATAGAGACTAGCATCTATTTCCCACTTGAAATGGATTTTTAAAAAGGCAGCTTTTCCAAAAGTGTGAGGCAGAGCTTGAGTAGACTGCCTTACCCTGTGCTTCAGAAGAATATGATGACAGCACCACAATGGGATTCACAACTCTTGGAAGGAGACATAAATTATCTCAGAGAGTCTAGAAAGACTGCCAAAGGTTATCCCTAAAGACAGCTCCCCTACATTGCCCAGGCGGTTTTAGGTAAGAGGGAAGAAGGCCCAGCTTGGAAAAGGGAGTCTTACTCAGTTTTGGGCTGCGATAATAGCACACCAGACTGGGTTATTTATAATGAACATAAATGTGTTTGGCGTGGTTCTGGAAACTTTGAAGTCCAAGATCAAGGAGTGGTGTCTAGGGAGGCCCTTGTGAGTTCATCACAACATGATAGACAGTGCCACATGGGGAGAGGGTTGGAGAGGGCAACGGGAGAGAGCAAGAGAGGGAGGGAAGGAGGGAGGGAGAGAGAGGGAGAGGTGGGACAAGAGGGGACTTGTTGGCATCCATATGGGGCACCTCTTCGAGATTCCAGCTCTAAACCTAGTGTGGCAATCCTTCACCTATACGGCAATTTCCACCTACACCCGCTTCTCAATCTATGTGCAAACACCAATGAAAAGAGCGAAGCGACATGTTTAATCCTCGTACTCTGGGAAGCTAAAGGTTAATGGAGCCTGGGCACCTAGGGACTTCACAAGACCCTGCCTCAAAAAAAAATAATAATAAATGGGCAGGGAATGTAGCTCAGTTCGAAGGTCCTAGGTTCAATCTCTAGTACTGCAAAGAATCTCTAGTACTGCCACAGACCTCGTGGGAAGCACTGAGTCACGGTGCTCCGCCGCTTCCGCCACTGTGAAGCTGTGAGAGCAGGGGAAAGAATCCAAAAGAGCTGCTCGAAAAGATCAGAGCCACAGGGCCGGGGGTGTAGCTCAGTGGTGCTGCCACCTGCCTCATAAATGCAAGGCTCTGAGTTCAATCCCAGTACCAAAAAAAGAGATTAGAGCCACGGTACGCAGGAGGAGGAGATAGTATTGTTCTCTTGAGTGTTAAATTACCCAACACGTTTCATTCAATAATCTTTTCTCCCACTGCGAACCACCCCCTCCTCTTCGTTATATATTAAAATTTCATACACGTATGAATACAAGTCATGTACTCGTGTACATGTATGTATAGAAGTGTGTCTGGGCTTTTAAATTTTTTCACTCATCTTCCTAGTTTCTACATCACTATCTCTCCTCCTAATTACTGCATTCTTATAATTTATTCAACCGCCCATATTTTCCCAGGAAATCATTCAGTTAATTCTGGAATTGTTTGTTGGAATCCATCACAATACAGTCATGCTACTTTGTCCGTGTTTATCTGTATTATATTCCTATCTCTCCTTTCCCTTAATTATACAGACAAGGGGTTTATTTCATTAATGATCTTATAGAAACTCTTGGAGTTACTTTTTTCCTAGATCAACCTTTTTTCCTTTCTCTCAATTAATTTTTTAAAATCTTTTTTCTTTTTTTACTTTCAGCATTTCCACTTACAGTTGCTATTTCTGTTGTTTTTATTTTTTCTCATTACTCTTGGATTTGAGTATTGATGTTTTTCTTATTTTTTGAGTCAATTTCTAGTGTATTTTTATTTTTGTGAAATAATAAAAGCCCTCAATGATATTTTTTACAATGATTATTCGGTTGTATCCTAGGATTTTTTTAATGTGTAGTGTTTTACATTTTTTCTAAATACTTTTCAATATCAATTCTGAACAGCCTTTCATCAGAATTGCTTAGGAAAATGCCTGAGTGTTAATGATGGAGAGATGTTAATGTCCTGGAGAACATAATGGGAGTTTTTTCGTGGCCTATTGTATGATTGGATTTTATAAAACCTTCTTGAGAACTTGAATTAAAAAAATATTTCATTTATTGGACATTGGAAATTTTAAATATTGCTGAAAAGTTGTTTCACTTAAACCCTTTTTTAACCTGTCAGGGAGTACTGGTAGTGCATTACATTTTCTTCTTATAGTACTATATTTTCTTCCACTTTAATAAAAGGTACTATAAATTCTCAGACTTAAAGAATAAACTGTAACTCGATAAATTAAGAGAAAATATTTTTATTATTTTGGTGAAGGAAATGTTTCCAAAATCAAGATGCAAAATAGAGTTCACTAAAAAAGATTAGCATATTTAAATACAAAATCAAAAAGCTCTTATGATGAAAGACACTATAAACAAAATTTTAAAAACAGCAAAACATTTACAACATACAAAGCCATGTATCAAGTCGATCTGCCCTCTACATCTTTTGACTATTCAGAGGAAACAAGGTATAACGAGCCTGGAACACTTGTAAAAATAAGTATCAGAGTCACACGCGAGTCCTCATGCTTCCGCCTTCACTCGTGTGTGGACCGTCGGGCTCTCCAGCCTCGAGGAGGCAAATGTTCAAAGGGCTTTCTTTCTGCTGGTGTCCCTTCCTTTTCTAATGTCCCCTGCAACTCGCTGCCGTAACATCACGTGATGCCAAAGGCACAGAAACACGCACAGGCCTGTGATGCAGCCTGCATGATGACTTTCCCCAGAGTACCCTCATACTTTAGGGGTGATTCAGCCTGACCATGCTGTGCAAATCCTCCTTGTTGGGCATTAAAACACAAGACAGAGTCAGAGCAGAGCCGCGGGCAGGAGAGAAAAAGCAAAACACAAGAGTCGTGCACCGAAGGTGGGAAAAGGGAAATCGAGGGGCTGCAGGAGACACACATCAAAAGAAACCATGAGGGAAGGAGGAGGGAGGAAGAGATGAAGCTGCAACACTACGAGAAGAGAGAACGACCAGGGAACGCGCTGGATAAGTAACAGAATTAAATAGAAGGATGTATATGGCCTCTGAAGTTTAAAGAGTTTTTGTTTCTTTTTTTTTTTTTTTTTAATCCCCAGACAGAGTTGAGTGCAATTGTACTTTTTTGGAATGCGACGTTTCATCTGTGAAAAATCTCTCTGGTCATCTCTGGTCTCTTGTTCCTTGTCTCTATAATAAATCACCAGTGCGGGGATGTCCCAAGTTATTTTCCTGTCCTTATAACCAGAAATAACCTAATGAAATGTCTTGTTGTCGTTGAGGTGGTGCTGCTCTAACTTCACGTTAAATTTTCTGACTCATACAAGCCTGTGGAGCACCTAGTTATACTGTCCCTCCCTCTGAGTGTGCCACGTAGTTGATGACTTCTTTACTCCAGGACTGTTAACACTCCCGGAAATCATCAGTATAAATACTTTATTAATAATCTGTATTTATAGAACATCTGCCTCCCAAAGAGCTCAAAGCTGTTTACAAACATCATCTCATTAATCCTGATAGCAGCAACTCTTTTCTTTATAAGGTATAAATGTGTAATAGCTAATAGGTACTGTCATCTTCATTTGACTCTTGGGAAAACTCAAACCCAGAGAAGAGTTACTATTTTGAGGTCAACCAGCAATCTGGGAAACGGCACAGAAATACAATCCAGAATTTCTGCCTCCTTGTTCTTTATGTTTTCCCCTAGAAACCTCTCTTTCACATCACACACATTCATTACTATGCATCAGAATAAATTTTTAATAATGCTTCCTTGAGTGAAGCTAAAAAAAAAAAAAATCCCATAAGCTCAAGTATGATAACTTGGTAGACTTTCACTTAGCTTTTGAAGAGGTTTTCACTGCAGTGAAAGTCATGAAGAAAGATTAAATTGTAGAACTGGATGGCATGTTTATTGAAGTCTTTAATTTAGTAAAGAAGTAGCTGGTTAGCATTTGATTGTACTCCTTGTCCATACTGGAAGTAGAAGATACAACTTCCAGGTGACGAAAAGGGGAGAATAATAAATACGTTCAGGCAGGATTTATGCTGAGCAATGGCATGCGTTAGCCCTATGCCCGACGCTGCTGTAATCCTATGAAGCTGGCATTATTTTACTGATGAGGAGACTGAGAGATCAATTCAGTTAGCTACAGGTTGAGGCTGAGTGTTTAAGTCCCATGGCTCTGCTTCTCTTACCTGTGCTTTCAACTCACATCACCCATCCACAGGTAACAGTAATAGTGACTGCTATGGCTCTTGTTGCTTGAGTTGGGTTGTCCCAAAACCAGAGAACAAGCTTACTATCGAATACTACAACTACTACAGAAACGCTTTCTGACAGTTACAAAAGACCCTAAGTAAAGTCATTAAACAATGGCCTTTGATGTTGAAAAGTCCTTAATTCTATTTGTAAGCATGGATGCCAAAATATAATTTAGCTGCTTGGAATTGCTCAACATTAAGACAAGTCTACACAAATACGGGAGGGTTAGTAAAATCATGAACATTGGAAGCTTTTCAAATTGATTTCTTACCAATGAAAAGTAAGACAAGGCTCAAAATGTACAGTGGCCACACAATTCCATATGGAACATTCACAATAAATTTATAATACATTAGCACAGAATATTTGTAAATATAAAAGTACAGGACTCCATGATACGATAATGAACTAAAATAAACAAGTCTAAGTGGAAACAAGAACCTGCACATGGAGGATGAGGATGGTTCATTTCCTTTTGTTTTGCTTTCCTTAGCACTGACTGCTCTTTTCTGCCTTCAGAAGAGAACCATGAAGCCACGAAAACACGTTCTATTTCCCAGTGCCAAAGACAGGAAAAAGCATACACTTTTGAGTTTGCTGAGGCCCACTACATACTGAAACTCATGCAGTAGTCTTTTAACCATGGAAATGACAGCATAGAAAAGGGCATAATATTATTGCTCCCTTTAAATACTTTTTCTGCCTTTAATAATAAAATATTTCAAACATAGAGAATGCTATAGTATAACTGTCCAAGTCATGTGACCAACATTCTTATTTAACAAGTGTATTCATTTTGAGAACTGTAGCCATTTCTCTTAGAAATAAAAATGTCCCTAATGCAGCTCTGCACCTCTCACCATCATATCTGTTCCCTTTCTTTCTTCTTCAAATTAGCTGTTATCTTAAACATGGTCAGTGTTCTTACCAGCAATATTTTCATATTTTTATTTCTTTGACATGAAGAATATATAGTTTGTATAGTCATAAAATTCACACAATGGTATCTACTTTATCCTTTTACATCTTGTTTTTTTTCTGCATTTTTATTGTGCTAGCATATACATAAAATAAAATTCATCAGCTTACTTTCATTGGTACAGTTCATTGGCATGAAGTTTATTTCCGTTATTGTATAATCATCACCATAGTCTATGTCCTGGATTTTTTTCATTTTTACCAAACCAAAACAGCTCCCAGATAAATTGTTGGTCCTGGTTCTCCTCATACTTCCGAAAACCCGACTCTGCTGTCTGTCACTAAGAATTTGATACTCTCAGCACTCACCACAAAGGAATCATACACTACTTTTCTTCTTATGACTGGCTTATTTTACTTACCACAGTGTATTCAAATTTTATCTATGTTATAGCATATTTTATAATTTCCCTTTCAAAGGTGAAAAGCGCTCTCTTGGATGTATATTCTACATGTTGTTCATCTACACATCTGCCCACCGGTGGCTTCCACCTCTTGGCTGTGGTGAATAACACCACCACGAACATGGGTCTGTAAGTGTCTCCTGAAGGCTCACTCACAGGTCTTGTGGGTACTTACCCCGAAGTGGAATCCCTGCCATGCTGATCCTGAGGTAAAGGTTTGGAAGAACTATCACACTGCTTTCTACAGTAGCTTACCATTTTATATTCCAACTAGAGACACACAAGCATTCCACTTTCTACAACTTTACCAACATTTTAACCTTTGTTTTTCAGATTTATCCATATCGAGGCAAGTGGATCTAATTCATTTATTTTACCCGCTGTAAAATTCTAAGAATGAACCATAGTTTATTATCTATTCCTGAAGACATTTTTGTTATTTCTTGTTTTCTGTTACAACCCATGACATCCTATGTGTCTCTGTTTACAGAGATCAGAGTTTCTTGAGTGATAGCCTTAGGAGTAGAATTTCTCAGCCCCAGGATATATGTATTATAAACTTTAGTATCCTTGCCGAAGTTTTCATCAAAGGGACATTTCCCAAATTATATCCTCACTAGCAGAAAAGGAAAGTTACATGGAACATATTTTGCATTTTTTTTCTTTTATTTGCAATGCTGGGGATTGAACCCAGAGCCTTCACACTGAGCTACATTCCCAGCGATTTTATTTTATTTTTTATTATTTTATTGTTTGAGACAGCATCTCACCAAGTTGCCCACGCTGGGCTTGAGCTTGCTTGTTTTTCTGGCTTAGCCTCCTAGAGTGTTGGGATTACAGGCATGTGCCCCCATGCCTAGTTTCTTCATATTTTAGAGCTGGAGAGAATTCTACCAGTTCACAGGCTTCTAGTGATTTTTCTGTGTGTTTTTTGTTTGATTGTTTGTTTCGCTTTTTACTTCTGTTTTGTCTCTTCCCTGATCCACCTCTGGCGATTTCCTTCTGCCTCACTGGGTGTCAACTTTATCAGGGCAGTCAACTTTAGATTTTTTTTTTCCTTCACTTAAAAAACTATCCAAAAGGCCAACAGTCTACTTCTTTATAGGAATTAAAAAGTAAAATGATTTAAAGACCACCTAGAACTTCTGGATGATGATAGCACACGTCTACATGTGTCCTCACCAACAGAGTCAGCTGCAGAGGAGCTCGCTGAATAAACCCTGGGGCAAGTTTGGAGGAATGAACTCAGGCACAATGGAAAGAGAATGTCCGGGTATGACTGGCAGTATTACCTGGTCTCCAGGAGTGAGGCTACAGCCCAGGTACAGCAAGTGAGGCATCTATTCTAAGTACAAATTTAAAAGGAACCCAAAATTTCAGTAATCAAGAAGAGTAATATCTTAGTGCAATATTTTTAATGCAAAATTAATGCCAAACTCTACAATAAATAAAATATTAAAATTTAATAAAGACAAGATTAGCATTATTATCATGCCTATACTGATTACAACGTTTCCCGTTTAATAAATCCTTTCTTTATGTGAAGAGTACTTTTTACTTCTTCAAACAAGAGTCAGTTAAGGAAAAATAAAATTCATGCTTACCTCATTTTAAAAATTCAAAATGAAGTTGCTTTATGAATCCTCTTGAACGTAAGAAAGCCAAGGAGAAAGTTCCAACCAATTTTTAGCCAATACAATTGGAATACATTTGGAGATTAACTCACAGAAAGTATCTTCTCATTTACTAACTTGAAATTAACACTGACAGTCACTTGTAAAACGGCGAACTACATAAGATTTTTCATCAGTATCCTATGAAGCTTGCGGTTGAAGTACACATTTTCTACAATCAAGTGAAGGACAGCTCCTATTGCTCAAAACACGCATATTAGTTTGCTAGGGCTGCACAGAAAACACCAGACACAGGGTATGTGTTAGTTTATCACAGCTCCGCAGCCTGGACGTTTAGGACACCAGCGTGGAGTGCCGGCTTTCTGTGCGGCCTCCCTCTTCATCCTCCCACTGCCTGCTCCGCCCGCCTTCCTCCTTGAGGTCTCTCTGCGCGCCTCACGACCTTCCCCTCCTACCCAGACGCCCATCAGATGCAACTGCTGCCTGCTCAGGGAGTAAGCTCTGAAGGGCCCGTCTCCACATGCAGACTAACGCTCAAGTGCAGCGTTTCTGAGCGGCAGCATAGGGTTGGGGGAAGGGTGCGGATGAGCTCTCCACCACCAGGCAAGGCGGCCCCATGGGTCCCACATCCGAAGAAGGTTCCAGCTTGGGAAATGAGCCCACCCGCTCTGGAGAAGAGAAACCTAGCTTGTGGCTCCACCCTGCTACCCACGTGACCCTCCCCTTCCAATCACCCAGCACCTCATCGCTGGCAACCAATCCCCAACCTCACAATGCTCTCCCGCCCCTCAGCCCTTTATAAGCCCCACCCCGTTGGTCCCGGACTCTCTCCCATCTTTGCTCAGGGCAGCCCGGCCGGTGGTTCCTTCCCCCAGTAAAGTCTTCCCTCGGTTGCTCCTCTTTCGGCTCATTCTTTCAGATACAGTTCATCCATCCCAAAGTGGGGAAGAATAAGACATTGTTAGCAAGGAAGCTTTATTCCTCAGTAACTAATCTAGGTCTGAAAGAGGAAGCTAGCCTTTGTTCTAAAATAGAGATTTTCTGAATCGTTCCCCCTATCAGGTTGTCACAGCAGCAAACTTTGCTTCAAAATGAAGAGACAGAAGCTGTGAGCCTTTGCAGCTACCGCTATGATCTTATCCAGCTCCTTGGGTAACTCGTGAACGCTGCTGAATAGCATCAAGGTGTAGGACAAGATCAGCACAGACTGCTAATTCATAGGAGCCAGCCCTGTCTGCTGGTAGTGAAGTGAGACTTAACACCATCACAACTCCGCATCAGAGGGGGTCAGCAGGACACCCTAGCAGCTGGAGTGCAGTGATCACAGCGGTGAGCACAGAACCAGAGCCTCAAGCCACACAGCCGTTTGTAAATGGCTGGGGAATCCCCGTGTTGCTCAGTTCAGCTCTGGCTTTCCTTATAAAAACATTCATGGTGAGTAAAAGTGTGATACTTTTTGTGACCCTAAGAGGCGCGCTAGAAACACCAATGCACTTCTCAGCTAGCAAACTGAATTGCCGCCAAAAGGTTTATACAACTTATTTAGGAAGTGCTGCTTAAAGCAAACAAAACCGAGAGAAAAAAACGAACACAAGAACAATATTGAAATGGATTCCCAAGTTTCCCAAGTCTACTATGATAAGCATTTAGGTGGAAGTACTAATTCCTCTGCTTTTCCTGAAAAATCCTGGGGACCGTTATAAGCTTGACCCACCACAAAATGCGCATCTCCACCTCAGGGACACTGATAAAGTGTGTAGGTAGACTGCTCATTTATAATTACTTACATGCCTGACAAGACAAAGGTTATGTAAATTTGAAATAATAATCAGAACAGCTTCCTTTAAATGCTGATGCAATTCAGAAAATCAATTGCAGAAAGTGAATATCAACAAAAATCACTGTCTATCATGTTAGGCTTGTCTTCTGTAAATTAAAGGAATTTCAAAGTCCAAGTTTATGGAGCCTGAACTTAAATTCTGTTTTGAGCAATGATTGATTGATTGTTATTTCTAATACAATGATATTTCTGCTTTATTTGGTGTCTGGCATCTTGTTAAATATGAACATAGCTTAGCAGTCAGGCTGCAAATCCTTCTATCATTTGGGGGACCTGTGTTATGGGAAACCGCTTTTCTTATTACCATTTCTTCCTAATTCTTAAAAAGAAAACACGGAGTAATACTCCCTACTCATCTCACCTACTTGTTAATCTGGACTTGGTCAAAGGAAGCACAGTGTGGAAAGCACTTTGTAATGAGGGAATAGCTGTTAAAAAAGAAGAGCCAGGGATTTAGCCCAGTGGTTCTGCCGCCTGCCTTGCAATTGCAAGGACCCAAGATCATCCCTGGTACCAAATATTAAAAAAGAAGAAAAGGAGAAGAAGAATGGTGGGGGGAATGACATTAAATAGTTGATCTAATCTAGGCTCTTGCATTACCAAACTTTGGGGCAATGTCTTTTCAATGCCATTCTTTAGAAAAAAGTCTTTGATACCACGCATGTCTTTTTAAACACGGCCATCTAGAGGGGGAGAAAAGAAAAAAAAAGGAAAGAGGGAGGAAAAGAGGAAAGAAAAGGAAAGGAAAATTAGGTAGAGAAAGGGGTTTCATTTTAAAAGCAAACAATTAAGTGATTTGCTGCACACTTGGCATGAATAATAATGAGCAGATTTGCGCTGTGCTCCTCCTTCTAATTAGCACACTGCCTTCTGGGGCAGCACCCTGCCTTATGACCTGGTGCCTGGAGAGCAGTGCTCAAAAAGATGGGCAAAGAAGGTCCAATGAGGAGCAGTCTTGGAGTAGATTTAGAAATTGCCTACTTTTTTCTCTCCCTACCTTCATCCTCCTCCCCTTCCTTCCCTGATGAAGTGGTTATCAGTGTCTAAAACTAACTTTGGTTAAATGCTTTGTTTTGCCCAGAAAACATGGTAGAAATCCAAAACTACACGAAGCTCTATTTGTTTAACAATCTCTGAATTACCTCTCAACTGTTTGGACTATAGAACTTGAAACCCTTAAAGTATTTTGAAAGGATGGGAGAGTGAGAGATCAGCAGTGGAATCCACCCCATCTGGACCAGAGGTGGGCTACACAGTCCTCCCTCACGATAGCGGTGTTGAGATTTTAGAAACGCAAGCACTTCTGACACTAAACAAGGGAGCTCGTTAAGGATCTGCCATCTGCTGTCCTTTTGGGAAGGGATTTGGTGATCTAAAGTAAGCTTCAAAGTAGTAGAGGCAAGAGAGTAATCAATAACGTTGGGTAACTTTAGGATCTCTTTTGAGGGAAATTTCAACAATAATATGTCAGAGAGAGAGAGAGAGAGAGAGAGAGAGAGAGTCTTAAAAGTGGTACTCCTATCTGTAATTAAAAAACATTAGCAATGTCCCTGTCAGCAAGTCCTGAAATGTAAGTTAAAATACCAATGGGGTTCTATGCCGCTATACGAATCTGTTCTCATGTACATATATCTGGCGCAGAATGTTAATTCATTTTCCATCAGCAGGATTGTTCAGCATGCTGACACAGCTAGGTAAGGCAATCTAAAATTGTTCCAGGATTTGATTTTCATGTGAATGCAGCCTACAGCTGCATTTTATAGTGCCCCGATGGATATGACACCTTTTCTACAAGGTCTTTGGTGAAATACATCTGCTGAACAGAACAGAAACAAAATATGTGCCTTAACTCAAAGTTGTGGTGGAGAGCTATCAAAGTGGAAACCTGCTCAGGTCCATTTGCATAATATGCAGATGAAAATCTAATGAGAAAGGTATATTGACAGACGTTGCCTTGTTATCTGGCAGGGCTGAGCATAACAGCATGTGGTACCTAGACATAATCTCCTGTAATGTTATTTTGCAATTTAAATGTTTTTTTCCCTCCTCCTAAAGAAGACACATGTCAATAAGTGCCAGGCATCAATAACTGACACTGGAGATAAGCCAGACCAGCTCGTTCAGATGGAATCGCTGAGTTTATTTCGGGACACGGGTCTCCACAGAGTGTGTTGTTGGCTGAGGAACAGGGAAGGGAGCCCCCAACACTGGCTCATGCCTTAGTCACACTTGTGTTCTGAGGGCTGCCTTTTCAGCCCTGGTGCTAGTTCTGAGTATATTTCAAGGAACATTACTGAGAACAAAATCGAAGGCCATCAATATTAATGATCTGAACCAGGAAGATAGCTTTTAGTGTGCAAATTAATTACCCTAATCACAGGGTTTTTTGTATCCATTTTAATGAAATAACTATTTATTTCATTGAATCCTGTGCTTTTCTTTTGCAAATAAGGCACATTTACATGATAAATACATGAAATTTAAAAGGATGACTAAATTAAATTGAGAAAAAAAGACCTTTTTAAATACAATTTTCTTAGGAAAAACAGCTAGATTAATGGGTTGGTTAGCTGAATGGCATCTGTGATTAAATCTTTTTTAATGTACGTCAAATAGAATTTAATGGACCTTGAGAAATGTCTACACAGTCAGTAATATTCAGGGACTGAGGAAGATTCCAGTTGTCTCTTGTCATTTGTTAGTGAGCTCCTGAAGGCCTGAGCTGGGGTCTGTGCTTGGGCACCTGGGAACCACACTTCTTCCTGCTTTATCACAGGGTCACCTTTCTCTGAAGCTTGTGCTCTTATTCTCCTCCTTAGACTGAGGGGTCTTCTTGTACAAAATGTAACCAACATACTTCTCACTTTTTGAGAAGCCTAAGCCAAAAATAACTGCACTATCCACAGAAAGCATTAAAGAATTTAAGCACACCTCGTATTCAACCCTCCAAATCACTTTTGTCTCAACTTGCTGGCTCTGGTAATGAGAGAGAGAGACAGGACTAGAAGAAAGGAGAGCGAGAGAGACTTAATTTGGAGGAATTTTCTGTGACTCTTTTAGTGTCTGTGGGTTTTGAAAACTTTATTGTGGGTAAGATTTGAAGGGCTGCAAATTCAACAGAAGCGCGGTTTGAAACACGTTCCAGCTAGTTTTTATTCTTCCTTCCTCCCTCCCTCCTTTCCTTCCCTTCTTTTTGTGACAACAGAGCCAAGAACAGAGCATCTTTCTCTGCCCGCCCCCTCCCCGCCGTTGTGCCACTGGAGACGGCTCCCTCTCCTTTGATTTGCAATGATCAATTGAGTCTGTGGCAGTGGGCAGGCGGCCCCAGGCACCAAGAACCAGAGCCCGCTCCCTGCACATTAGGATTTACATCTCAATGGCTGCCACTATTTTAAAGATAATTATAACCTTTTTAGATTAATAATTTTCTGTGGCTTCGCTAACATTTTAACAAAGTAAATATTAATTTAGCTGGCTGAAGAGAAAACCTCTCTCTCACCCTTGCCTCCCCGCTCTGTCTTGGAAAATGTAGAACAAAGACTTCCACCGGAATCTGTGTGGGACAAAATGGGGTGGGAAGGTAGGATGTTCAACTCACAGATCTGAGTATCTTGGCCCTAAATTTGCCCACACTGTACATTTCAAAGTGAATCAACACTGGCATACTAGGGGCAGTCATAAAGGCAAAAGACACTGACGCTGATTTCTGCCCTGGGCAGCATTTCTAAGGCTTAATTTTCTCCAACTCAGAATGTCGACCTGCAAAGGCTGGCAGATGGAATTCACATTTCTTCGATTATTTTCCAAATGTGGTGGGAGATCTCGAAAAGATGAAGCTGTCTTGATGAAGTCAATAGTCTTGAAAAGAGAGAAAGGGAAATTGCCCACAAAAGATATTGAAGCTATAAAGAGGCTTATATTTCACTGTTACTGCAAACTTCCTTTCTGCTTATTATCATTCTAACACTTTATTTCCCGCCAGCTGATGCAGCTGGGAAAAGCATCACATGGCACAAACAGATGTCGACTCACTTAAAATGCCTGACCACGCTCCGTGGACTGTGATCTATATTTTGTTGCCCCACAAGGACTGAGCATGTTGTAGGCATGAGGACATGACGCTTTTTTTTCTTTTTACATTCATTAGGTTGCTACAAGTATTCTCTGAAGGGCCTATTGCCTTCTATTGCTCAGCATCACCCAAACAATTTACATCCGGCAAATAAAATCAGAAGGATGTGTTTTCCATTTCCACTGATAAGTAAGAGCAATCATGTACATTAAGAAGAAAATTGATAATGGTGCTGGTCAGATGTTACGAGCAGGTCATTTGGTTGCTCCCCTTGATAAAGTGCAGAGCTACAATAATTGCCCTGAGATCTCTTTATGGACAAGACCTTTATTTCCTAGGCACCAAAGCCATGGGACTGAACGTTGCTTGAAAGTGACTTGGGGAATAAAACTGCTCATGAAATATGCATGACTAACACACAGGCTGCTAGGGAACTTAGTGTATTATGTATGACCCTTCTGTAATTGTAAGGAAATGATATTCATTTAAGTGGCTGTTTATCACAGTTAAAGGTGCATCTAATGAAACAAAGGTCACAAGCCTAAAAACATAAGGCTATAGCCCTTTTATTGCACCATTTCTCTCTCTGTTTGAAAAGACCTGGCCTTTATTCACAGCTGTTCTTCTAACACCTGTGTGCTCTGTTTATGCAGCCTTAAAGGGTTCTTGTCACCTATATTTAAATGCCAAAAGGACTATTAAATTAAATGCTCTTTTAATATTATATCCACACATCTGGGAAATATCAGACAGCATGCTGTAATATACATCCGCTCGGGCTAGGGTTTTAGCTACTGACATTTGGTTTGCTGAGGTGCCCTCCTCACATGCCAGCCCCGTTTCTCTCCATGGGAAACGTCTACTTATGCGTTCAGACAAGAATGGGCCTTTTATTCTGAGATCAGCAACAACGTGATCCTTCCGGGAGCAGACAAATCCCTGAGGCAAATTCTGAGGCAGCTCAGCAGAATGGATAAAAACCGGGACCCGGGGGTAAAACTCCCCACACTGGAATCCCAGCCCCTGTCCTCACCGGCTGTGTGAGGTTGGACAGGTGACTCACCTGCATTGCGTGTCCAAGCAGAATTTTTACCTATAAAATGGGGTCCTTAAGCAGTTGTGACCTCACAGAGTTGTTTTGAGAATAAATGTTAATAGTTGAAAGAGCTTAAAGCAGTTGCTGGCTTGTAGTAGTTGCTAAGCGTTTAAAAAATACAGTTTTCGCTTGTTTTCTTCTGATGTCTCTCCTCTTCAAATTGGCATTTCCTTCTGCATTAACTTCTCACGCTCATGTTTATCTTTAGGATTCAGGTGTGTCCTCATCCATTTGGGCTGTTATTGCAAATCGCCATAACTGGGTAGCTTATAAACAGACATTTATTCCTCACAGTTATGGAAGCTGGAAGTCTGAAGTGGGTGCCAGCTCGGAAAGGTTGTATGAGAGCCCTTTTCCCGGGTGCAGATAGATAGTTAGTTGACTTCTAAGTTTGCCCTCAGAAGGGTCATGCAAGCTCTCCTGCGACTTTCTGAGGGCACCCAATCCATCATGGGAAGAGAGCCTAATCATGTCCCAGAAGCACATCTCCTAACATTGTCACTGTGGGAATCAGGATTTCAGCAATATGAATTTGGGAAACACAGACAATCAGACCGATGCACGAAGGCTGAGCCATTTCTAAGTAGCCAAGATCAACTTTTCTAAGTGTGTGTCATGAAGGCAGCAGTGACCCAAATGACGGGGGCTCATTCATTCCCAAACAAAATACACCTTCAGACTTCCCAGTCTAGCTGACATTTACTAAGTTCACAGAGTACTAGAAAAGAGGGGGGAAATTACTCTAGAAAATCCAGGTCTTCATGAGCTGGGGACTCCGGCAAACAGGACATGCGATGTGGAGTCCCGTCAGCATTCCCAACTCAGTGACCATCAGGACATAATGCACTGTTACTTTACGCCACTGAAGTATGGGGTAACGCGTCACACAGGAACAGGTGGCACAATACCCTGCCACATAAAGGTAGAGATTTTACTTGCCAAGCTGAGGACTTGCATGGATGAATTGGGGGCTGAGAATTGATAAGATCGAAGTGAGCCTGGGCTATAGACCAGCAAACTTTCTGTACACTCTTCATTATATTTCACTTTTACATTATCTATTCATATGGAGAACTTTTCTTGGTAGCTAATAATTCTGTCACATATGTAGTTCTCATTTTTAGGATGAGCAACCTGTACCCATTAGCCTGGGACTGTACTTGTTTTAAACAGTAATCTTCATGTCCTGGGAAGCCAGTCAGTCCTGAGCCAGCCAGGTTAGGCCTCTGCTTGTGTCTTAGATTAGGTAACTATCAGCATCTCACCTGAGCTAGTCAATACACAAAGGAGGAAATCCGAATGCAAGTTCATGTGCAAATATACACATTTTTGGCGGAAAGAAATATCCAACAGTACCCACCTCTTTGTAGTCCTCCGAACATTTCTGAATTCCACATACTACCTTTTAGATTTATTTGAGGGTAAACATGGGGTAGGAGGGAAGGAAGTGAACACATGACTGAACCTCAACTCCTTGAGGGGTTGGGGTGGACAGTTCTGGTGTTAAGCAAGTTCTAGGGGAACCTTTGCAGCACTTGGGGGGAACATTAATTGAGTTTGGAAGTAGAATGATCAGAACTTTCCTTGCCTCTACTCTGGTTCCGTTTTGTGACTTGCAATTTAAAAAGGGGACGATCTGTTTGTTGGTTGATTGGCTTGTTTAAATATTTTTAAGTTCTGGAAAAAAAATGATGGGATGTATTTTGATGTAAAACTAGATCAAAGAATCAAGGATTTAGCGGCAATTCCACTCCCTTTTTTCCTCCCTGCCCTGTCAGTTTTCAAAATAGCACATAGCAACACATGTATTCCATGCAAATCTCATGAAGGTAAAAGACAATTAGCATTTGCTGTGTAGGTTATAATTCCACACAGAGACTATTCACACTCAGATTAACACATTTAAGCTTCCTAATTCTGTGGTGGGCTCAGAGGAATGTTTTCTCTAAAATATTGTTCAAATGGAAAGGTACCTGGTTTATGAACAAATTAATTTATGAGCAAATTAATAGTAAAAACAAGAGAAATGTTAACTGACGCTGTAGAATAGCAGCTGTATCCAAACATGTTGTATGCAAATTGTATACACACTCATCTCTTTGTTAAAACACTCTTTCTGTTTCCTTTGTCCAAATTGCTCTTACCTTAAAATTACTACTAATAATCACAGCCAAAATTTAATGTACACTGCCTGATTTTCACATACAGTGCAACTACATTAACATTAATTCAATACATGTTAGAAGATTCCGGAAGCAGATGCTATCTGATCCCTAATTTAAAAATAAAGAAACTGAGGCAGAGTGGTTGAATGATTTCTCCAAGATCAAATCTCAAGTAGGTCGCCAACCCCAGTGTTCACATTTCACACTTAGCCTCTTTCATTAAACCTGTTCCTGGTTGCTCAGAGTTTTACTAACCAAGACTGCTCCTAGTCTCTCAGTGAAAGTAAATTAGCAGGTTAAACTACTTATCCTGAGAACAAAGATGGTAGATGTAGAAACGCAGGTGAGGAGATGGTAGGAAGGTAGTAACTGTGAGAAAGGTGGAGAACTCTAAGAGGACAAATGAGTACAGAAGGAAAGAGAGGACAGGAGAGTAAGGGGAAGGGAAGAAAAGAGGGAAACGGAGAAATGAAAGAAACTGCTAGGGGGAAAAGGAGGTGGGGGTGACAGTTCACCTTGATGACATCCTGGGTAGAGGACTGGATCATGAGGGCACCAGCTGTGTCACTGATTAGTTACCAGTGGACTATTAGGAGGCGGGACCTAACGGGAGGAAGTGTGCCGTGGGAGTGTGAACGAGGGGTCTGACCCGCTTTCTGGTCGGTTCTCTGCTCTTCGCTTCCTTGATGCCATGAGATGAGCAGTTGCTATCACATCCTCCCTCCCCATTGCTTCCTCGGAGCCAAATGACCATGGACCGAAAGCTCTGAAACTGTGAGCTAACTTTTCCTCCTTTAAAGGTGGATGATACTTTGCCCCAGCAACAGAAAAGTTAACTAATACAAGGAGAAAGGGAGAAAAAGTGCTGGTAGAGTTGGAAATAGAGAAAAAGTGGACACAAGCAAGGGTCTTGGATGAAGTGATAAATCAATATTTACATCTAGTACATAGTCAAAGGCTAAAAATAAGATTGCAGTTGAATTCTTTTTCTAATTTTCTAACAAACACTGCTGTTAAACAAAGGGCTGCTGCCACCTGCCTCACAAGCACAAGATCCCGAGTTCAATCTCTGGTTAAAAAAAAAAAGCAAAGGGGAAGGGTAGGAAAGGCATCAGAAGGAAAAACATTTCTTGTCTAAAAATATGTCTTAGGCCAGACTTCTCACTGCAGAGGGAAGCCTTCAGGAAACAGGAAAATCTAGAAAATTGCAGCTATATAGGCTGAGGTAGAAGTCACCTCCCCAGAGAACACTGGACCGAACAATGTCTTTTCAAATAAACATTAAGGAAACACATTGGCTTTGTGGCTGTTAAGACAGTGGTGAAAACAAGTACAATGGTTTGTTACAGAGTTTGATATGTAGACACACTGGTTTGGTGTATCAGATTCATGGGAAGCGTTAAACCGTAATGATGAGATCACGCATCCTAGATTTTTTTTTTTTTTTTGAGACAGGGTCTCACTATGTAGTTGAGACTGACTTGGAACTCACTATGTAGCCCAGGCTGGTCTTGAACTCACAGCGATTCTCCTGCCTCAGCCTCCTGACTGCAGGGATTACAGGCATGCGCCACCACACCCAGCCATCCTAGAATAACTAAGATGGCATCCTTGTAGAGACAGCTGGTCATTCAAAATTTTTTTAATTCTTTATGGAAGTTACTGTGAGAGAGATTCAGGTGAAGTAGCATAAATGTTCTGAACAAGTTATTTTACAGAGATCAACAAACGAACTGTACAGTTTACATGAAGAGGCAGAAGGCCCAGGATAATCCACACAATCCTGAGAGAGAAGAGCAAGTCAGAGGACTGACCCTGCCCAACTTCAGGTCTTGCCATAAAGCGGCAGTAATCAAGAAAAAGTACTTAAATCGATAGCACGGAGCAGAAAACTCAGAAAACGGCTCACATGAATAGTTGCTAGAGCTCACTTAGCAGAGACTTGATCCCCAGTGCAACAGCGATGGGAGAGAGGTAGAGAGGACCCAATGGAAGGTGACTCAGCCACTTGGGCCATGCACCGGTTAGTGCCTCTGTCACAGTAGTGGGTTTGTTATCCTAAGTAGGAATGGCTTCCTCATAAAAAGGAGATTTTGGCCTCTCTCTCTCTCTCTCTCTCTCTTCTCCCTCCCTCCTTCCTTCCCTCCCTCCCTCTCTCCCTCTTTCTGCAATACAGCCAAGAATGCTGCAGTGAGAACGTGGCTGTAGTTTGGATATAGTGTGCCCCACAAGAGCTCATGTGGAGCCTTGGTCCCAACAAAGCAGTATCAGAAGATGGCAGGTCCTTTACGAGGACGATCAAAGGAGGTTTGCATGTTACAGCTACCCTTATAAAGGTTAGCGCCAGTCTCAGAGTGGGCCAGGTCCCACAGAAGTAGATTAGCTCCTCTGAGAGAATCATTTAAAAAGAGGGAGTTTGGACCCCCTGCAGTCCTTTCTATCATGCCATGTGATCTCTCCCCTCCCTCTCTCTCTCCCCCATGTGATGTTATTTACCATGTCACGGTGCTGCCCGAAGGCCCTTACCAGAGGCCAACCAAATGAGTACACCCAATCTTGAACCATCAGATGCCAAAATTATGATTCACATAAACCTCTTTTCCCTACAAAGCACCTAGTGTCAGATATTTTATTACAGAAACACAAAATACACTATGCTGATGCTGGCACCTTGATTTTGGAGTTCCCAGCCTCTAGAACTCTGAGGCCTCATTGTAGATCTCCCAGTGTGCAACATTCTGTCACAGCAGTGCAAAGTGCACAATAGTCCATTGATCTTTACAGAAATCAAAGGCATTACAGACGAGATCAGGCGTGTTCAGGGTGGTACGGCTGTAGACAGAATCAGAGGCATTACAAGAGATCAAAAGCAGCCTTTCCGCAAATATTGCATGTAACAGTAATATCACATGTAGAAGTACTACTACTACTACTACTACTAATAATAATAATAATAATAATTAGGCACAGACTTTACATCCTTCACAGAAATGAATGAAAAAATGGTTTATATGCCTCCATGTAAAATGCAAGTCTATATAACATCTAGAAAGTAAGATATAAGAAAATCTACATAGCCTTGGTCATAATGATGAATTTATACCAAAGCCCTGATCATGAAAGGAATCATGGATAAGTTGAAATTTATTAAAATTAATGACTTCTTCTAGGTAAATGACACTGCCAAGAGTAAGAGAAGACATCACAGATTGAGAAAAAAAATTGCAAAAAAAGTAGCAGAAATATTTTTAAATGGATTTCCTTGTGAATTAAAAGGCTCCATTCCTATCGCAAAGCTGCCTCGCTGGCAAATCTGAACAAGACAGGGATGGGAGGGGGTGTGGTGTCATGAGGGGCTTCTGTCCTTTGAAGATGGCATGGGGCCAGGAATTTAGCTCAGTGGTGCCGCCCTGCCTCACAAGTGCAAAGTCCCGAGTTTAATCCCTGGCCCTGGTACCAAAAAAAACAAAAACAAAACAAAAAATAAGAATGCTAGGATCTTATCAAAATGAAAATGGTGATCACCACTAGCCATTCCGGTTTTTCTTTCTGCCGCTGAGTTTGTAAAGTTGCTTGATCCCTATCCTAATAAAGCATCTCTCCCAACTAACTAACTAGGGGTGAAGTGAGCGTTGAGTTGTGTTTGCTGACATGGGTATGTTCTTGCTTTTCATATCTGCGTGAGTATTTTGCAGTGCCCAGGATTGAACTCAGGACCTTGCACTTGCCAGGCAGGTATCGTGCCGCTGAGCTACGTCCCCAGCCCTGCTTGAGGATTCTGAAGCAGGCTTTCATTTCTCTCCAGGAAAGCCAGTGCAGGTTGCTAAAACTCCAGTGCATTTCCCACTAGGCAGCTCCCCCTGCAACTCCAGTGGAAGTTCAGCTCCTGTGAAAGGCAGCCACCCTTGCCATTTCTGATTTTCATACACCCACTTTCCGTGGGTGCCATATGCATGGTGCAGCTTCATCTCATTTGCCCACTGCCATAGGCTACAGCGTGGAACAAAGTTCACTTTTAAATTCAATCTCGAACAAAATGAAAGGGAGGAAAATCATGAAAGAGAAAGCTGGTTACAGCCATTAATATGGATCTCACTGCAGACTCTTTTGCTCTATCCATCAAATGTGAGTGAGTGGAATCTGCTTCTGCGGCGGCTTCTGCTGGGTCTCTGACCCTGGTCGCTGGATAGCATCAGAGGAAGGCTCCTGCGCACAGCCTGGAGCCAGAGCCGACTGCCAGCTGCAGGCGCCTCACACATTACTGAGCCTCGTGAACGGCCCCTGTGCTCTTCTCCCTGACGACGTAGCAATCCCCGGGCCCTTGCAACAACACAGTGGAAACCACCCTCATTTATTTTAGATACAAAATTTAAGATGAAGGGATCCAGGAGGAAATGACAGGATTTCCAGGGGGAAAGAATGACTTTTCTTTAAAAACAAACAAACAAAAAAATGTTTAAAAACCCATGCAAGAGCTCGCATCTCTGCTTGAAAGACAGTGGCTAGTTGAGTACTCTTCAAATATATTAGCGATCTGGCTGAATTTACATATGGTTGGGATTAGAGAGGCCTGTGTCCTAGGTTTAGATTTATTCTGCCTTGGTGAGTTATCTTGGAAAAGTCCCCTGAGATGCACCTAGAATCTGGCCACATCTATACAGACACATGCATACCCCACCTGCAAGATTAAAGCTTCCTTGGGGCAGTGAGAAGTCGAAGAGGGGCTGTGGACACCGTTCCTTTGACTCTAGACAGGCCGTTCCTAGGGTAAAGATGATAAAAGTGGCACCAGAAATAACCCTGCACCATTTCTATGAAATGAGACAGACAGCCTTATAGTTTTATAAGTCAAAAAAAAAAATTCTGAATGCTTTTTACTTTATTCCCCCTGAGTTTTTAGTGATGTGCATCAGATATACTCAGAGAGTAAGTGCTCAGGACCTCTTCTGTTCTGGTTCTGAAAGTTGGTGAAGCATCTGATTTTAAGAGAGCAGGGAAGGAAATCCAGTACCCGGTGGCGACAGATCAAGCTCTGAATTTATTAAGATGCACAATGAGTGCCAGTGGGCTGCCTCTTTTCCAGAATTATGTGTGATTGATCCTCTTTAAATAAATCTGGCTAGCTAACAAATAGCTTTCCTTTGCCAACATTTTCTCAATATGGCCTCCAGACTCTTTATGGTGTAAAAAAATTACCAAATAAAATTCATGAAAAGGCAACAAGAAACATATCTTACAAAATTTCTGTGCAGAATTCAAACATTGTTCCTGTGCCAGGAACACGCAGCTGTGGGCCTGACGTGGGAGATCCATCTGCTGTATGTTCTGCACGGAGAAAGCTGAAAGAGGCGGCATTGGGTAGGTTCGTCCTTTGTCGGAGACCCAGGGACCATAGCTTCGGAGCTTCCCTGGATTTTTTTACTTCATTGCCGTCTGTCCGTTTGGGTAGAATTGTTGCGAGGGTGCTACGTGCACAGAATGGTATAGACTAATGTGGGCAAAATACAATTGCTCAAAGCAAATGGGTATTTGCATGTTCTTGGTTAAGCTTTCCTGATTTCAGCTCAGGATGGGATCATTGCATCTACTGAAGGGGCGGGAACACTCAGAACATGCGCATTCACACCTGGTGTTGGCCAGCTTGGGAAGGCAAATCGTTCACAAACCGGAGCGGCTGCCATGAATGTCATCATGGATACCTATTTCCTTTGTGGACACAACTATAACACTTGATGCTCATGAAATTATTAAAAATATTTACATGTCTTAATTTTCAAGGGGCTCTTATTAAATTGTGTCCCACCAAACATTAATGTGTCTAGGTTAGAAACCCCCTTTGACAGGAAGAGCATTCCTCCTTCCCTTCTACAAGCCAGCACTGCTGGCAGGTCCAGGGGGACAGCCGCCTGTGGGGTGCAGCGTCAGGCCCTTCAGGGATGAATTGCAGGGCAGCTCTTCGGGGATAGCCTCAGCGAGGGCGGCCTCATTCACTTTCAGAGCAACTATTTTCCCTTACAGTAGTTAGTGCACTTTGTCTGAGTTGTAGGTAGAGGATCTTTGCTGCTAAAGACTTTAGACCCCTCCACGAAATGACGTGTTTATATGCAGAAAACAAAACTCACAAGGTACTCAATGGTATTAAGATACACTTATCAAGCTCTTTAAACAAATACATTTGTGCTATAATAACAGGTGTACACACTTATCAACCCATTAAATAATGGGACAAACAATGAATTTAATATCTATCCTGATCTGAGGTTAACTGATGGGCCTAAACATTTCTGTAGAAAGATCAGTATAACACAAAACTATCTGTGAATGCCACATCATCACTAATGGAATTCATGGATAGTTTTGCCTACAAGCATAAGTGAAGAAAACAGTGAGTTTCAATTAGAGATCAGTAAAAATAACTATTTTCCCCATCTAAATTCATGGGTCCTGAATTATATCCTTAAACTATTTAGAGGACCCAGGGTAAGATTCCTCTTCCTTTTAGACTGTTACATCTCTGGACATAACAAACAAGATCTTGCAGTCCAAGTGGTATGTGCAAACGTTCATGAATTTGAGGTTCCCATTTCACGGATCCTGAATTTTCTTGGTCAAAAAACGTATATGCTACTGTTTAAGCTTTGCTATGTTGGCCTTTTGAATGTCAGAAGAGAGTCTCTTATGATGAGAAAGCCATCGTTACTCTGTTCTCTCTTCTACTTTGTCGCTCTGACTTCTAAACACAGCCTAGAAGCATACCTCTTTGTTCCTTCCTTGTTCTTCTGTTCCTCTCTTGCCTGGTTTTCATTCCTTCCTAAGTCTGACATTATTTAAGTTTTATTAATCGCCAAAACATACATTTATACCTATTATTTATCAAATAGCCACATCATAATTCTCACTGAGAGGATGCTCTGAGAATCTTTGAAGGGCCCTTTCTCTGCTGCTTTCCACCCCATCCCACCAATATCCCTGACTCTACAGCTGTGAAAGAGAACAAACCTAAGAACATAGGTAGCTGCTGTGAGCTGCTTTTCCATCATAGTCTCAGGGAGATTAAAAGACCTGTTCTCTCCTGAGAGCTCTGGCAGACTGTAAATGATCAGAAACTTAATCACTTCTCACTAGATATGAGAGCTATGTGCATGGAGGGAGCCATGTATGAGGTGGATGGTTGAATTAAATGATCTTACAGGTCTTGTCTACCTCTGAAATTCTTAGATCCCATGTCAGTCATATCCCAGCAACTCAGGGTTTCACACTCAGACTCTACATCTAGACTGGTTGTGACTGGTATGTTTACAGACTTTAAATTGAATAATCAGTAGAAATTAGGGAAACATTGACTACTTATCTTTGTTAGATATGCGTTTCATTTGTATTTGGTTGCCAGTATGTCTTGGATGTTTCTCTTTTGTTTTTCTATGGAAGGACATGGTAAAGGAGTTATTTAAATGATAATGTTTGTGCCTGGGGTCAAAAAATGCCTCGGTCACCAAATAGACATTTTGTAAACGCTTTCTGATACTGTGAGAGAGGCTGTGATTACAAAGCTGCTCAGGGAAAGACCAGTAGAAGACATCCTTGGCTTTTTGTGATGAAATTAACTTAATTTTGTTCTGTTACTAAAAACGAGCCTTTCTCACTGCCAGAAAATTTAAAACTATGTATATAATCATTAGGAAAAATAATACCAAATTCTAATTCCCAGAGTTGACTACAGTTAATTTATGAACAACCTCCCAGACATCTTCCACTCATACAAATAAATGTATGGAGATTTATAACTTGAAATAAGTAGAATAATTTTAAACATTATTATGTCATGAGCATCTTTCCAGATCAATACATATATTATTGTTTCAGTGAGGATTTGGTGTTCTATTGATGGAAGTCAATTCATCTGTTATTTTGAAAATGATCAGCTTTTCAAAAGCCAGGTAAATCTGGTATCATAGTGTAAGGCTGCCTCAGTGGCCTCCGAAGTGATCCTGGAACGTTTCATGCCAGGCAATGTTAACACCAGCCCGAGGGTCACTTAAAAGAAGTTCTTATCAGAATCGGACACACCAGATTCCATGTATTAAAGCCCAAATCAAATCAGCAGAGAGAACTTACAAGAATCCCCAACGCACTTATGGGCAAATAAACAGCCCTGATAGATACCGTGTACTTAGGAAGTTTGTCCCTCTTCTTCTCCATTGTAGGAACAGGGCTTCTAGGTGAGCAACCAACCTGTGGGCAGGAGGCTCTGCTTTGTGCCACGAAGGAGGGAGGAGCCCATCTTCACCACACACAGTCAGCGGCTCTCTGGCAGATGCGGCCAACAGGGAAGGCCATCACTCTTCCCAACAGTGCTTTGGGTATTTCCTGGAAGCAGAAATAGGCAATGGCTACACCAGGATCAGCAAAAGTACCATGTGGTCATCACAGGAAGTCGGAACAACCTCAAAAGTTAGAAGATATGTCTTTTCTCCACAGAACTGGGGATTCAGCCCAGGGCCTTTCCACTGAGCTTTCTTTATCTTCCTCAGTCCTTCCTTTATCTTTCTGTCTTTTTTCTTTCTTTTATTTTTTAGGCCCTAAATCACTAAGTTGCCTGTGCCAGTCTCCAATTTGCAATCCTCTTACTTTGGCCTCCAAAGGGCTGAGATTACGGGCATGTGCCACCCCGTCTGGCTGGGATGTATCACCATTATGCATTTAGTATCCCTCTTGTGAAGGAAGAAACTGGATCCAGCGTCTCAGTTTTATAGGTGAAGAAACTATGACACACAGCTACACAGAAAGTATTGTAACGCAAGGCTGGGTGAGAACACCAAATCTCCGTGAAGAACAGATCTAAAACTTGGATGGACACACAGGTGGACTGACATGAAAGAAAGAACAGACATCAAAAGGACAACAAATACAGTTTTCTTTCAGGAAATCCTGATGAGACACATGGCTTATGTTACTCCCATTGGGAACGCAATTTTATTTAATGCCTCCCTTTGAACTCTTGCTTCTATTAAAAATTAATTAGTGCTCTGATGACGGAAACACTTTTCCTTAGCAGAGAGGTGTCTATTCGCTAGAGGTAGGTCCTGTAAGTCACTAGTACTTCTATATATAGATAAACAAACAAACCCAAAAATACCCTATCTCATAACAGTACTGTAGGAAGACACGGAAAGCATTAAACCGATGTTTAAAATGCACTCTTCCTGCTCCTTATATGATAAACACGGTGATGAGTGTTCATATTACCCAGGTGAGACAAGTGGCTGATAAGATAGCCCTCTGGGTTTCACAAGATTTATATTTAGGATGTTGTGCTAGGTCCTAGAGAGAACAAAGACACAGCTTTAATCTTTGGAGAATTCACAGCTTTATTAAAACACACAAACAGCAATAAAAGACAACTACTAAGAACCAGAAAATCATTTGCTCACGATCATACAGAGTGTGAGATTCAAGAAAGGTGAAGAAGTGACATGGTTCTTTAAGCCCATACTTGTCTGAGCAGAGAAAGACTCTGGATCTCCCTTAACTATTACACATTCTCTGAACTGGAAGACACTAGTCTAACCGATCAAGAAATCCTGAATCTTAGCTACCAGAGATGCTATCTTTGTCTCGACTATAAACTCGGGCAGCAAGTAAACCATGTAACCATATTGCGTAAGTGGGAGGAGAGTAACTCATTCCTACACGTTGGTTTAAAGAAACAGATGTGTTTAGGCATGTCTCTCACTATCCACCTTGGGTAGGGAGGAATCTGTCCTTTTGTTTATTCCTTCCAGAGCCCAGCCTGACATCCGGTGGCCAGAAATACTCTCCTCCCCCTCCCTTCCCAATACTGTCTGCAGGTGCTTTCAGCCTAAACATGAAGCCCTCTGCATGAGGCTGTAACGGGATCCACTGACTGCTTGGCAGTGAGGCCTGCCCGCATGATTTGCACATGCATTTGGGCGATTTCCAAGCAGATGCATATGCATCTTCGCTTTCTTGGCAGGAGAGTGAAGAATTTAAGGGTTCTTGCGGGGAATTTATGCTGCTCTGAAAATTTAACCTATGGCGGAAGCAACATAAAAGAGCTCCCATAAAAGACTCGACCTTCTGCCTCCTTTCGGAGTCTGTAACTTGGCCTCCTGTGTCTTTGTTTCCTTTTATTAAAGCTCTAGTGACTTTCTTTGTGAAAGGGTGGTTTTCACTGTCCTGAGCTCTCTAGGGTCTGTTTTATTTTCAACAATGATTTCCATTTCATCTGAATCTATTGTCGTGGCCAAAGATGAGCTTCTTTTATTCAGAAAGTGCCATCAGTAGGGATGGAAAAAATATTGTCTGAAAGCCATTTTGGGGGCAATTTAACCAAAAGGGGGTAGAAAAATGAGAGTAACCTATAATTTTATTACCTAGAGCTACATGCTAACAAGGACAAAATAAGTCTCAACAATAGGAGAGCTGTGGGTGGACCGGTAGCCGATCGGCAAACCCTAAACAGTAACTCTTTTCCCTCTGAGTCATTTAATCCCCACCTGATCCGAGAGAACAAAGAAAGTCCTGCATATCAGGAAGATTTTATAATTTCTTATCTGCCTATATTTGTCTGGGCTAAATACAACCAAGAGCTTTTTAATGTTCTCCCCAAAGGGTACTTTGAAAACTCACCAAATAGGGATTACTCTGTAAAAAGGCAGAGACACAATGCTCTGCAAACAGTATTTTCTTAGACTGGATAAACTGCAAATAAAACAAACACAACAAAGAAAATTAAACAGTTACTTGAAAAGAATAAGAGAGTAATCTAGCCTCCTTTATTTGACACTGCAAATGATTTTAATAATGGCCATCCAGAGCCTTCTCTGATAAATACAGTGAGGGATGCTCTTTGTTTCTCCATCTGCTCGATGTTCCAGGCTTTGTGTTTCATCTGCTTCTTTGGCTGTGCCTCTACCCAACCCTCCAACTGCCTCCCTCCTTTCCTCTTCTTACCTGCGTTACCTGCCTATGCCCTGATGTGGTTCCCTTCGGAACAGCTTCTTCCCCACCCACCGCTCAGACTTGGAGTACAGTCGCAGGCACTGAGGCATCGGGGCTGACTCAGGAGTCTATTCTGTGGCTCAGTAGGACGCCTTGAAGAAAGGTTCTCAAGCGGGATCTAACAGGATCCCGATGAGCCGCGAGTTTATTTTCCCTCTTTAGGGTAACCACTTTGCTAGGAGATGACAGAGATGCTGAGACTCCCTGCGTCCGCTTCCCTCCTGGCACCCAGCACCAGGGGTTTCTGATCAGCTGAGACCAGAGAACACCCTACGGAGGACTGCTCACAAGGCTCTGTGAGACAAAGCAAGTGTCTTCAAGCAGCTTATCTGCATCAGCGGCACTTGATTCTAGATAGGCTAGTGCACCAACCATTCCCCCTAAAAGAATAACAGTGGCTGAGGAGAACACACTTCCAACTGCGAAGCAATTAGAGTGCTGTTGAATGGCTGATTGCTCGTGTGTGGTCCCCTTAGTTCCCTGGTGGAGCGTGCTGATCGTTCTGCAATTGGATAAAATGGATTGGAATGAGGCTGTCATATAGAACTGCCAGCTGTTCTACTGTTAATAAAGACACTATTTAGCTATTAATACATCCCATTCTTCCATGTTGTGCCCATTCAAACAAAATATCTTTGTTTGCGGAGGGGATGTGACCGCACCTGTTCTTGATTGGAGAATCTGTGGCCTGTGGAGGCCCCTCCTCACCGCTCCCCAGCAACTGCAGCCTTCCAGGCAGTGCTTGCCTGTAAAAGACATGGGGAACCAGGCAGCAGGATTGAAACATGAAAGAAAAAAAATGAAGCTGCCATTTCTTCAAATGGCGTTTCGTGTGGTAAACATTCTGGTTTATTGAGCAAGTTAGAATTTGCTTGTGAGCAAATTCCACGGAACTGATGACCTTTCCTTCTGAAAGGAGTTACTGAGTTTTCAGTGTGGCTGGGTCTGAAAGCAGAATTGTCCCAGGTGACATCGGATGGTGAAAACGCAGCCCCAGGCTGAGTCACCGACCCACGCTGCTACTTCCCACACCAGCGACGCCGCGACGCACCGAAGCACCTCATTCCTCTTCCTCCCAGCAAGCACCACACCAGGCTCTGTGGCACACCTACTCTGAGCACCTACCACGGCAGGGAGAGAGGGTTCTGGGAAAACACCCCACGTAAAGCAAGCCACGTTCTGTTCCCCTTTCCACGCGGGCGGAGAGGAAGCACACGGAGGGTGAAGGGCGAGAGCCCTTGCAGTCCTCCTGAAGCCTAAGGTGGAACCGCTCGATCACGACCACCCCGCGGGGGGCGCAGTGCTTCCTGGGATCTGTGAAGATGTAGTTCTACTGCCACTGCCGCTGCAGAAGACAGGAGAGAAGAGGGACTTAGGACAGTCATCCTCGGCATGTGGGAGCTGGGTGTCCTTGGGTTGTCTGCCAGTCCTGCTGTGAGGAAGTGCCGGCAACTGCGTGACTTGAACAACAAATAGTTATTTCTGTTACTTCTGGAGACTGAGAAGTCTGAAGTCAGCGTGTGGACACGGTAGATTTCCTGCTGGGTCCTCTTTTATCTGGGGGGCTTATAGGCAGCTGCCTTCTCACTGTGTCCTCGCGTGGCCTCTCATCTGTGCATATGTGGACATCCCTGCCTCTGCCTCCTGACCAACACCTGGTGCTTCTCCACGTGGCCCTGTTCAGGAAGGCATTCCCTCCTTCCAGGATGTGTACCTGGTACTTCTACACCTGACCCTGTTTGGGAAGGCATTCCCTCCTTCCAGGATGTGTACCTGGTACTTCTCCACGTGGCCCTGTTCAGGAAGGCATTCCCTCCTTCCAGGATGTGTACCTGGTACTTCTCCACCTGACCCTGTTTGGGAAGGCATTCCCTCCTTCCAGGATGTGTACCTGGTACTTCTCCACCTGACCCTGTTTGGGAAGGCATTCCCTCCTTCCAGGATGTGTACCTGGTACTTCTCCACCTGACCCTGTTTGGGAAGGCATTCCCTCCTTCCAGGATGTGTACCTGGTGCTTCTCCACCTGACCCTGTTTGGGAAGGCATTCCCTCCTTCCAGGATGTGTACATAGTCAGTTCTTCCTTCTGTGTCATCATTCAGTCACCATGGGTAAAATTTGAGACAGGGAGTCCAGTGCAGCCTCATCGCCAAGGATAGAAAAAACCTCACCACTCAATAGTGTGGTTCCAGGTGAGGGTGCCCAGGGTTAGCAAAGTGGCAAGAGCAGGAGGCCGTGCAAAGGAGTGCTGAGCAGGTGAACCACAGACATCTCTGGAGCCTCCGCCAAGCCTCTCTGGGGGTCTAGAATAACAGGCACTGGACTGGACAAGACTCAAGGACACCCAAGGATGTTGTACTCAAGGATACAACATTCATCTGTCTAGGACATGATGTCTGCAGGGGCTTCCAGAGGCAGCTAGAATGAGATAAAACCAGAGGCCAGAAGCTTGGACCATTTCCTGCCGTGCGCCTTTTAGATGACCAACTACAAGAACAGTGATCTTTGCCTCCGCCTCCCTGTCTCCTACTAGGAACAGAAATGAGAGGAACAGAAATGGAGTGCGCTGGAGCCCAACCCCCACCTTTCCCCCACTTTGAGTCTTTGTAACTTGACACCTAACTTGTCTAGAAGGGCTTTAATTTGGAGACTGGAAAGCTAATCCTAGGTGTGAGTTGAAATTTGGAAAGTAGAGTTCCAACTGGTCTAGAGTAAATTTTAGCAACCAAAATTAGGTGAAAAGTATACAATTCATCCAGTATACAAAGGGGGATTTGAAAGAGTTAACCATAGTGGCAGGAAAATACTTTAACTTATGCCATTTTATATTTATTCATCTCTGCTAGCAGTCTTATTTCTTTCTGAAATCGAAGGTATATAAAGAAATAATCTGGGAAAGGTTAGAAGGACCATACCTAATATAGTGGCCATCACAAAGTAAGCCCTCAGTTTACATTAGTGGACTGGTGATTAAAATTCCCCCATTGCCTTTATAAAATTCCTACAAAGTGTCAGTGGCGTGTGTATCTTCTGTAAATAACTCATCTGAAAACCCCAGACCACCATGGGTCCACAAAGAGCGGCCACCAGAAGAAGGCGTCAGTATCTCATTCGATCAGCTCTCCGGGTCTCCCTCTCCACCTGTCCATTCCTGACCTTGTGGTTTGGTGCTCTTGCTCAGATTAGTTTGGGAGAACATTTTAATGCAAACCCCTCCTTTCGGACTTAACCAAATTTCTTGCTTCTTCATTTCCCAGCGATATGTCTGTGCTGCTATTTTAGTCCTTGGAGTGTGGACTTTTCTTTTCGCAAAACTCTTAATTTCACTTCCAACTTCATTCATCGCAGTACTCTTCTGTACCAACTCATCTGGGCTCTTCACAAGTTAGCTTGTTTCATTTTTATCTTAGACTGGGGGAGTCAGGAGTCCCTGATTTGGTCCCTCTTCTTCCAGAACCATGTTTTTTGCACCCTTAGTTCATGCACTGTCTGCTACATCAAAACTTTTCTGGGCTGGGGATTCAGCGCAGTGGTGCCGCTGCCTGCCTCGCAAGCACAAGGACCCGAATTCGATCCCAGGTACAAAATAAATAAATAAATAAAACAAAAAACCTTTTCTGACACTAAATGGATTATTTCCTCTTACTTCTATTTAAAAACCTATCATCCTGCTTTCATACCTTGTTTATGTATCCATTTCTTGTGCTAAGTGTGAACATCTTAAAGTCAGGTCTTATTTATCTTTGTGTATCCAGTGTGTGGTGCATATTGGAGTTTATCAGATACCCTGAAAGAATAAACGGATGATCAATGCAGGATGCATGGCAGTTTGGCCTTATCTGTACTCTCTTTGCTCCAACTCTCACAGTGCTAAACCTGTGCGAGGTAGAGTGAGGCAGGTCCTGCTCGCCTGGATCTATAACTATTGTCAGCTTTCAGATCGTCCCACAACCAAGTCTCATTTTTTATTCTATCCATCTCCTGCTTTTCACTGTGACAGGTGCACCTCACCTAGTATAAAAAGTCAGTATTAGTGGAAGAAGGTATGACCCAAACCCAATCCCTCTGTTCCAATAAGACAACACACTATTGCTCCCCTAGAGATCAGTTAAGCGAAACAATCCCTGAAGAATGGACTTGTTTTTGGCCCTACCGATCTTCCAACCCAACTGCTACAGAATTCCTTTCCCCAAATACATGAGGTTTCACATGTAAGGTAGAAATGGTTTGATGGGGCCAGGGTTTAGCTCAGTGGCACCGCGCCTGCCTTGTAAGCTCAAGGTCCCGAGTTTGATCCCCAGGACCAGAAAAGAAAATCTTACAAGATGGTTTGACGTTCAGGCCTAGCACCCAGGACAAGAGGTGACATCAACCCCAGCATAGCAAGCAAACAGAAATTTCTAAAAGTTGAACATAGAGGACGGATGCAGAGAGGCAGATAGAAAAAGCTACAAAATATAAAAAGAAAAGGAAAAGAAGGAAAGAATAAAAGAGGCAGGAAAGAATGGAAGGAGAAATAGGAGCAAAGCAAGGCTAAAAGAAGGAAAGGAGAAAAGGAGAGGACAATTGGAAAGAAGCTGTTCTCTCTTACACCCAGATCTTAAATTATTCATAGTCCAAGTGATGCATGTCTGTACTGAGAATAGGGAGGGAAAATAAGCACTGAAGCATTAACTAAACTATTTTAGGGTAAACGCTAATATCTATCTACACACTGCACTTCTCTGGCTTATTTATTTTATTAAAATGAAGCTGATTTATTATTTCCAAAAGAAACTTACAATGACTATGATCTACCCACAGATATGAACCTCACTTCTTGTGCATTCATGGCTTCTTCCAACCTGAACCTTTTTTTCTATCTTGATCATACAAGGGTAAGTTTCTGGAGGGACTAAAGTGAGAAGGAAAGCAAAACAGGCTTGTAGAATAGAATGAATACGAGAAAGGGCCAAGGTTTCTCAGAGGATTCAGGGGTTCAAATCTGCTCTCCTACTTGTTGTACATGCTCATGTGATCGCACTGTATAATTTCTCCGAGTTTTAGTATTCTTATTTTACGATGGAGATACCACCTGCCTCACAGTGTTATTATAAAGATTACATAAAATAACTTACATAGAAAGTATTTAATAACAGCCCGGAATAGTGGCGCACTCCTGTAATCCCAGCACTTGGGAGGCTGAGGCAGGAGGATCACTGTGAGTTGGAGACCAGCCTGGGCTACATAGTGAGTTCCAGGTCAGTCTCAACGACAAAAAAAAAAAAAGTATTTAATAAACATTCATTTTTCCCCCTTAAAAATTCTTCTGAGAATTGATTTTTTAATCCACTTTCAAAGATTCAGCTTGAATTATTAGTTATAAATCAAAAATTTGATCAGATTCTAAGGGCTCCTGATCCTTCATTGACCTTTTGGCAGAAGCGGTGTAATATGTATCACACCCCATGACAGACTGTGGTCTAATAGGTTCTCTTTCTCTGAATCTTAGTTTCCAATGACAAATATTAATTTGCTATTTCTAAACAGCTATAGACTAGATGGGAGAAAGAGGGGGAGAGGAAAGAGGAGAACAAGAGGAGAGAAGAGGAACAATGAGCACTGGACTGGACTGTGTATAAGTCAGTAAGTTCACTGTCCTTATTATAAGCTATTATCAAGCGATTCTCTGTTTCCGGATTTCAAGTTGTTATCATTTAATTTCCGGCAAAATGTAGCAATTGGAATAAAAGACAGAAATTTTAGATGCTGTCTGAGAACCTGTTCTCACAATATTCTAAGGCCAATTTAGGAATAGTAGCAAATAGTTCTCAGTTCTGAATTCCTTCAGCTCTATCAACCCAGCTTTAGTTTTAATACGCATTTCTGGTAATGAAGCTAACTGGATCATCGTAATATTTACTTGCCATTTAATTTAGCATCCCTTGACACACCTGGGTGGAGATGCAGCTATTGATTAAACTATTCCTCTTTGTGATTTCACCTCTGTAGGCTTAGTTAGATTTTAATGGTAATTACACAAATACTTCCCTAAAAGTCCAACATAATAAAATATGCTATTTGCTTATTTAATTCATCTGCCAATTCATTTAAAAGAAAATGACAGACTATGATGTCAAAAGATGCTTCTTAGTCTAGCGTCAAGGAGCAACAATGCTTAGTTTTAACTTCTTTACTGGGGAAAAAAATTCTAAAGTTTTTCCATCTGGTGTAGTGTTTCTAAAATTGTACAGAAATCTTAAAGCCTTGGTAAATGAAAGCCATTCCAAGGCAAATAATGCTCAAGACAAACTGATGGGAAATCAGTGAGGAAAAAGAGTTTCTTTGTAACCTCCTGAAAAGTAGTATTAAGATAATAATTCCTTAGATGTTTTTCTTGAATCAATTTGTATGGAGAAGATAAAGAAGAAAAAAATTCTGTTGTCAAAATATATGAAAAAAATGATGTAATTTCTCATTTTTTTGGATTTGAAAAGATGACTAGCAAATCAAGGCTCTGAGATGTTCTGTTATTAAAATGAACACAACTGGTTGCCTTTTTTTAGTTCTATATCTGACCCCTTTTTCTTATAATATCTAAGCATATTATTGTCTTCCCTAAGACATTTCTGGATTTTAACAACTTGATGACATGTCTTGTGAAGACATAAGAAAAAATGAATATACCGTGGTCTCAAAGAGATCAAAATAAATAAATCTTAACACCTAGATGACAGTCTTCATTGAGGTACTTATATCAATCACATTCTTAATCACTGTCTTTAGAACATTGCTGTGTTCTTTGCACTTAATAATCCTTCAATAAACGTGATTAGGGAAAAACACTTTTGCTGTAACAAGGCCATACACTTTTTATGTCTCAGAAAGAAATACTAATTTGTCCAGGTTTTTCTCAATTTAGGTCAGTGGAGATATTGAAAAAGGATTCTGAAATAGAGCAGAAATCAATTGAAAGTTTGGAAGAATAGATTAAATGGAGAAGAAATATGATATCATTTCTCTTAGTGACTGCGTAATAGTGCACGCCAACACGTGAAGAGTAAATATGTACTGACCGCCGCAATCACATATTAACTAAAAGCCTTTGTCGGCTCTCCAGGAAAGCCCATCTTCTTCACAGCTCGCTCTGTCTTTTCACCTAAGACAGGCAGCTCTTGCACCTCAATTCAGAATAATAGCACTCAATTCCCTGTGTATCCTATGGAGCGCTGCCATGGGTGGGGTGCCAAGCTCTGAAAAAGAAGAGAAAGGCTCAGAAATGAAGGTAATGCTTCTTCCGTTAAGAGAGCAGAACATGGAATCAGACAGTTTGAATTTTGGCTTTGATGCGTACTAGATGCATGACCTTGCCCAGTCATGACTGGACTCCTCCTCATAAAGTTTTTCCACCTGCAGAAAAGGCAACTAGTGAAACCTGATTCATGCAGAATTTACCTGAAAATTAAATGGCAGTATCTGAGCACCCAGGGCCGTGCTGTGCACTTCACATGCCAAACGGGTACTTGAAAGGTGTTAAGTAACTAAAACCAGCAGCACCTGACAGTACCATGGTAGAGGTTCATCAGATGTTCACGTCAGCAGAAATGATGTAGGGGCTCAGTCTGCCAGGAGGTTTCCCAGAACTGTTGGTGGCCTTGAAGTAACAGTCGACAGAGAGAGCAGAACACTGCAGATCAAGACAAAATCAGGTTGCAGGAAACGAAATGGCACATTCCACAAACACATGATGAACTGATTTTATAAGGCTTTAACAACAAAATACTGGGTGGCACATGATAGGAGCTTTGGTCGTGTAGTACTAGGGCTGGACAATCACAGTTAAGCATCTTCAGGGAGGATCATGTACCCTCCACCACAGGAGGAGGAATCAATATTTCTCTGCTTCTGGTCTCTCACCACCCATCTTTGCATTCTTTCATTCACTGCAATCCAAGATCTTCAAATGGTGCACATCCTACATAATGTCACATCATCTTCCCAGTGTGTCTGTCTCTGCGCCCAAATTTCTCATTGTACAGAGGCATCAGCCATACTGAGCTCGGTCCCACCCCAACAGACCTCGTTTGAACTCATGAACAGCCTCCCTCCAAATACGGCAGTCGTGGGGATTCGGACTGCAGCAGATCCTTCTGGGAGGGACACAGTTCAACCCATAAAAGGTGGTACTGCTTGAGCATAGAATGCTTAAAGGTAGAAGAATGGGTAGTAAGCAGGCAGAGGTAGTCAACAAGGCTAGATTAGAATGTTATGCTGTGGAATTTACATTTTATTCTACAGAAAAAGACAATGACTAGATTTTACAGAAAGGAACCATTTAATAAGAACCTCTTTTTAGAAATGGTAGACGGTGCTGAGGATTGTAGACCCTGGGGAATCCGGAAGGAAGGGTACCGTGGATGAGAAACATTACTGCTCTAAAGAAACACGTGGGATCCATTCTGGGGCAGAGCTCCGAATCAGAACAAGAGAGAGTACATGTAGGAGACCTGGGGCAGGAGAGCAGACCATGCAGGACTGCACAGGCCTCTAGCTTCCCCAATAAAGAGAGGCTCTGGAGGAAAGAAGAGTCCATGTTTTACTTATTTTAAACTCTTTTACAACATTTAACTGCTTTGCGTGTTGGCTCAAAATGTCCAAGAGTGGGTGGCCTCAGGAAGACAAGTTAATTTTCTCATCAAAGGGAAGGGCAGAAATACAAAAGCAAGGCACCGCAGTGGTTGGTGTAGTGAGGGGTCTCCCCTTGGACAGCAGATGGCCAACTTCCTGCTGTGTATTCGTGAGACCTCAGCTTTGGGCACAGAGAGAGAGTGGAGGTGGAGCCTCAAAGTGCTCTAGGGTCTTTTTTTATGTGAACATTAATCCCCTCAAAAGGGCCCCATCCTTGTGACTTTATTAAACACTAATTACCTCCCAAAGGGCCGATGTCCAAATACCATCACACTGAGAATTGAGGATTCATTCAGCACATAAATTTTGAAAAGACATGAGCGTTTAGTTTATAACAGCTTGTGCCCAGTAAAGATCCAAAGAATTCAACAAGGAGAAAAGATGAAATAATCTACGCTTAGTATTGAGATTTAGGTTGCCAGACGAAATACAGATGCCTAGTTAAATTTGAATTTCAGATAAAGAATAAACATTTTTAATAATTATATATGCTTACACTGAAAACTTATTTGATCTTTACCTGGGCTGAAATTTGATAAGGAGTCCTGTGTTTTTATTTACTACTAGTAAATCTCACAATCTATAGCTGCATTTGAAAAGAAAAAGTGTGTGTTTCTCAATGCAGCAAGACCTGTTTATATTTAGAATATGCAACATTGGGACATATTTATAGTAAACATTATTCATTATTTACCCGGGGTTGAAATTTAACCAGGCGTTCTATATTTTTATTAGCTAAGTCCAGCAATCCTAATTAGAATGATTGACTGATCACTTGGATTGGATTGGATAATAGAGAAAAATTCCAAAGAAACAAAGCTAAAAAAATAAGTATTCAATTTCTATTTAAATAAAACTTACAGGCTGTTTTAGTCAGGCTTTCTATGAGTAGAATGAAATATATGACACCCACAGTTTAAGGGAGGATAGGTTTTCTTTTCCAGCTTTAATTGAGTTTATCGGTACATTTTAGGGATACAGTACAGTTTCATTCATTGTTGGGATCTTGTACCTCTACATGACAGGTCTTGGTTCTCATTGTTTCCCCCGTCACCCCCTCCTCCCCTCCCCATCTACAACCACTTTATTTCCATCTTTTCTTTATCTCACATTTTTTTCTTTTCCCTTTTACCCTTCCCCTACCCGTCCCACCTTCCCTACACCTTTAGCTCCTTTCTGCCCATTTCTCAATGTCAGTAATCTTATTAGGATCTTCTGTATTATTGCAGATTATTCACACTAAGGGAGGAGAGGTTTAACTTGTCTCCTGGTTTCAGGAGATTCAGTCCATGGTTAACTGTTTCCAAGACAGCGACCTCATGGCAGAGGGCTGTAGTAGAGAAAAGAGAGTCACTTTGTGAAAGCGGGGAAGCAGAGTACAGAGAATGAGCCCTGTGAAAGATACACGCGCAGTCTGCACGTCCTAACAGCACACTCGGCCATGAACATCACCACACCGACCCCCTGCTCAGTGTCGCACCCCCACAACCCCACCGTCTCTCCTATAGCCTCGTGATCCAGGCAACTTGACGATTAAGATGAACTAGCAAAGGGCCTTCTCATAGAGCCCCTTACAGCAGAGACTGTATCTTACTTAATTACCTTTCCCTGGTACCCATGAAAATACTTAACAAATATTATGAAATAAGAATTTATCAGAGTGCCATTTAACTCTACATTGTAAAAAGTTCCAAGCCACGTAAATGGAATCATGTTGCTGTCCCAGCTGCCACTTCTCAGGCTCAAGAATACTCCGGAGTTGCATTCCTAATTTGACCCAAAGCATTCTGTAGGTTCGGGAACTAATAGCAGGTGATACAAATCTTGAACCCTTGAGTCACATCTCGGCAGCCTCCCGTATCAGCGTTCTGTGGCTAGTGCAGTATGACAAGCCCAAAGGTCCTTCCCAGTGCCAGCTGAAGGGGGCAGCACTGCCACCAAAGACCTTGCGGTGAGGAGAAAATCTGGCTTTGGCTACCTAACTTTGGCCCCCTGGCCTTATTATGTGTCTAGTGGGGCGGGGGGCTTTTTCTGTCCCCGGTCTCCCGCCACATTCTGTGATGGGTTTGCCAATCTTACCAGTAACTTCTACGCAAGAAGCAAGATCCTTACAGGACACACCAGCAAGAGTCCAGTGGCTCCCACTAGCGTCCCAGATAGGCCTGGTGTTGGGCCAGCCAGAAGCTGACGTCCCCGCAGTGACTTTTACCAGTTTTCTCCAGTCTCTCTACCTCTATGCATACTGCCACATTTTCGCCTACCACACCTTCTACGACACTTCTACGCCTGTAATATCCAGTCAGATTCTAACCCTGGAACTTAATGCTTTTGATGAAATATTTGTTTTGGACAAGATGCCAGCTGAAAACTTAAAAAAAGCCAACAGCAAGTGGAAACTTTTTCTTGCCCATTATCTACTTAAGTTACTCTGTGCCACATTAAGGCAAACATGAATAGGGTTTTTATGACCTAACTCGATTTAGGCCCATGAAAATCCTCCTTGGTGACCTGGAATTCCCTTGTACCTGTGTTTTCTCCTGTAAATAGATAGTGGTGAAGAAAGAAGAGGGGAAATTGTTTTAATAGCAGGTACGAGGACCACGCCGTTGTTCTATTTCTCAAAAAGTTAAATTTCCTTTCATTCTCTGTTCTAACTTCCTAACCAACACACTTTCTGCATATCTGCTATATAATACACGTTTTCAGATATTCATTTCCTTCTGTGTTTGAGGTATATTCAGCTTTCAAACTAATGTAAACCCAGAGATACCCAGAACTAAAAGCCACCAAGGACAGCCTGACTGAGATTCTTTTCAGCCTGTGTTGCCAGAGTAATTCCTGAGAATCATTTTCTGATTATAAAAATATGAATCACAAAATAAGATCATTGCCCCAACCAGCAATCAGAATTCTGTTCAATGAAAATCATGAACTTTATAGAAATGTAACTCAGTCTTATGATATAAATGCATTTTCTACATATGGGCAAATGTCATTAAAATAGAATTTTCAAAACAGAATTATGAGCATATAAGTAAAACTTTCTTATACACAAGTCAAAATAGTCTAAATCACTATGGGAACATTGTGGATTTCCTTCCTTGAATTTGTTTGGCTTAACTGGGCTATTTCTTTAAACAGAAATCTTTAGGAACACTTCTCTCAAACTAAAATGGATCTAATGACCTTTTGAGAACTCCCTCAGGATCCTGTGAAACTTTTCCACTCTTACCTTCAGCTCTTTCAAGCTTGCTCCTTATCACTAAGCTATTTTTTAATCTCATCATGATATTCTCAAATTGCTGCTGTTGGTAAATTATTCATATAAGGCGAAAGCTTTTAAATAGATTTGACAAGACAACTTCTTTAGCAAAGTCATTAAGATAAGAAGACCTCAGCAGGGATGGAAGTTATTCAGATTAGACACAAAGCCTCTCTGTGTGAGTGTGGTTTTTCTGTTCTCTTTCCCTCCCTTTTTACCGACAATTTTTTTGGAGGTATCTTTAACTAAATGTCACTCAGTATAACAAATCACCACTTTGCCACAAGTAATGTAGGTTTCTGGCAGTGTGCAAAACCATTTCACTTGCAATATTATAAAACATTCAACATGAAAATGTAGCCTGAGGAAAAAAATTCATTCGAAGTTCAGAGGTGATTTTAGAGACAGTGAATACTAAAGACAACCTCTTTCCCAAGATTCTGGCAACAGTAGGAAGGGAAGAATTGGGTTAAGACTGAGTGTAGAATGTACATTCAGCCAAGATAAACACACGAATGGCATCCTGTAATATATTTAGACAATGTTTAGTAGTTGCAGAATTTTTATGCTAACAAAAGACATGTGTTCACACCCGAGTGTTACTAGTTGATCACCTCAAAGTCCACTGTCAGCCTAAATGCAAAAAACAAAACAAAAACCATAGTTTGTCCTGTGGGACTTGCACACAATAAAGCTTAAGGGACAGTTTGGATAGGAAGAGAATTATATCAGTCAAATTATGATATTATTTAGGAAGCACAATACAGAAGAACTTCAAAGTTTCTACCCAGCTGTTCAGAGCTTTCTCTCCATATATAATTAATTAATCCAACTCCATACATAATTACAGGCAATTTGCATGAAATACGGTTTTCATGACTAAACAGCGTTGACTGTAGAACTTCCCAGACGCCATTTTGTCTATCAGGCTGAAAGAATATCCAAGGTTTGAGAAAATACCTCATTTATCTGTGACTCAGCCATTGTGCTGTTCTTGTCTTTTGAGGGTTCCAACTTGTCCAAATTAGTCAAGAACAAAATAGTCGTGGTATTTGTCTTCTTCCCCTTGACAAGACTCAGGATATGGAGAGCTAGTGGGACTCAGACAATCCTCCTGCATCAAAGAGTTCTCTCACCCTAGTGAGACCCATCAACTGAGGGAACCCTGTGCTGTGGCAACATATCAGGGGAATGTTGACAGGAAGGAGCAGTCACGACAGAGAGCCTGCATTTTCCTCAGTGGGTGAGTAAATGTTCATGTTTGTTTTTGCCATTGTCTCCTGAGAAAGTAGGTGTTATGACGTTGTCATCACAAAACCTTGTTTTTCCTTCAGAATATTTTCAATTGTGGATAAATTTTATGTCCCTTTTCCCTAAAGATTACAAAGAACCAGTCCACAGGCTAAACACCCTCTCAGATATATTATTCAGTCAGGTTTAAAATTTTTAATTCTTTCTTTAGTTTGACTTCATTGTAAACTAAACATAATGACCCGCCGCCTGCCTCGCAAGTGCAAGGACCGTAATTCAATCCCTGGTACCAAAAATACAAATAAAAGTAATGAAATTCTGATGGGGGATATTGATAATGGGGAATTTGGGGAGATGTGAGGACAAAGGTTAAGGAGAAATCTCTATATGTCTTCTGCTCAATTTTGTTGGGAATCTAAAATTACTCTAAAAATAAAAGTCCATTCTTTAACTGTGATTAAAGTCCATATATATACATCTGCTTCTGGATCCTTTTGAATTCATGAAGGGAGAGTTGTGTTCGTTTCTTTATATTCAGTAAACCTGTTTCCCAGTCTAAGTAGAGACGCAGCCAGTGCGGATCCTATGGAGATGTCTGGCTGTGCAACTCTGCTCTAACCCAGCCCACAAACTGTTCACAGGGGGCAAGACTTGTCCAAAAGTCATCAATGCCACAGCAAGACCTAAACCCCAATTCTTTCCTCTCTACCTCTCTACCACTCCCATTTTAAAAATGTACTTTAATTAATAATAATTTTATATATATATATATATATATATATGGTACAAAGGAATGTTTTGATAAATGTGGACATTACAGAATGATTAGTTAAGCTAATTAACATACCCATTATGTCACATACTTATATTTTGGGACATGTGGCATAAACAAATACACTTTATTTTTAATTATAGTTGACATGTTGTGCAGTAGAGCTCGAAGATTTATTCCTTATGACTAGTTTTTGCTTCTTGCTTTAGTTTAAATGAGACAGGCTCTCACTGTGTACCTCAGGCTGGCCTCAAACTTTGGGGGGCTCTCCTGCCTCAGCCTTCTGAGTGCCGGGGTTACAGTTTGTACTAACACACCCAGCTTCCTCATGTCTGACTGAAACTGTGTGCCCTTTGACCAGTATCGGCTGCCAGAGGTTCCGAGAACCAGCATTCTGTCCTCTGCTGTACTTCTCTGAGTCTCACTGTTGCAAATCAAAGCGATCAGGCAGTACCAGCCCTTCCTCTTTGTTGTCATTCTTTGTGTGCATCCTTGTCACATGCTAATTCTTATAATGGTAGCAATCATAACTGTGAAATGTACTTTTCAGTGAACAAATTTAAAGAATTACAACAAGATAGCAAATACAGAACAAAAATGTGCGATTTCGTAGTGTTTTCACTATACCTTTAAACTATGCAATATATTGATTAAAGCTAGATTTGGGGGTGATGTGGGGAGAAAATGCAGCGGCCAAATTATGATATTATTTAGTAAACAGGACTCTGCAGCTGAGACCGTCAGTGCTTCCTCCCAGCTGTTCAGGGATTTCTAGGTATAATTATGTGTTCTCATTAAATTTTGAACAAATGCAGAGAATGATTTGTGGTTGGTGTCTCGTTTGCTTTGGGCCAGGAGGGACAGGTCTGTTTGTGTCACACTCTCGGACAGGTTCCTGCCAACATGAGGTGCTACCCCAGATGATTCATCCCTCGATGACTCTTGGATTGTTGAAAGTGGATCAAAACTTTAGTCAGATGACCATGGTTGCTAGATGAAGACTCTATTTTGCAATGAACTGTGAAGAGACCTTTCCTGGAGATGTAGTCCGTGATTTCAATGCCCTGTGTGCACTTGTACCCATCTACTTGCAAAGCCTAAGATAACTACCTGCCCATGGAAGCTGAATCTGGGACAGCGCCTCAGTCCAAGCAAGTCAGTGACCCTGACCCTTCCAGCTCTGTGACGCTCCATTCTGCCTTTATTTCTGCACTGTTCTTGCTATTCACATTGGGCAGCTAACAGATGGTACCAGACTCTGGGACTCTCAAAATTCAAACCATGCAAGCCACATTAAACGAGTACTTTTAGCTCTCTTCTGTGACATGGCCTCAAACTGCCAGAAACATAGGCTGAGCACTAAAATGTTGTTATAAAATTTTTTCTTACTACCTGCTTCCTCATCAAGTTGTGAGTTCACACCCTCTTTTCATATGTGTTAGTGAGGGTGGGGATGGAAGAGGGGAGCAGGCTAGGAGTCAAGAGACAGAAATTCAGAGGGAGCCGGGCATGGTGGCTCATGCCTGTAATCCCAGCACTCAGGAGGCTGAAGCAGGAGGATCGCTGTGAGTTCCTGACCAGCCTGGGCTACATAGTGAGTTCCAGGTCATTCTCAACTACATAGTGAGACCCTGTCTCAAAAAAAAAAAAAAAAAAAAAGAAATTCAGAGGGACTGGCAGGTTGGCATGTGTGCCCAGATTCCACAATGAGTCCTGAAACTCAAGACCTTGGAACCTGAAATTTTATTTCTTTGCTTTGATTAGCATACACAGGCCTCAAGAACCCTGTCTTTCTGCTATCTCAGAATTCAATTTCCTCCTTGGAAAATCATGAAGCCACAATGGCCTAAGATTTTGTAATTACAACACTTTTCTCCTTTATAAAATAAGGAGATTGGACTAATTTCTGAAACCAAGAGACAAAACTGTAAGATACTCTAAATTACTAATTAGTTAGCAATATCCTATAAATTCAGAACTTGGCAGGGTAGAGATGCTACTATGTGAATAATATTCAACTGAACAGTGTCTATCCCTTTGCCCATTGTGACAGTTGTTTGCAGAGATTGTGGGTGGCATCTTTTCAGGTTAGCACAACAAATATTTCTTTAGCCTCTTTATATATTGGGGCACTTATGTGCAATCAACTTTTCACAAATATTTGAGGAGATAGCATTTGAATTAGCACCCAAATGTTGCGTGTAGGCAAAGAAAATAGCAAATACAAAGACCTTAAGTACTAAACTCAACATGTTGGAAGACTTTGAAGAACTGAAAGTTGATCTTTTCAGGGAAACTCCGTGAGAAAGAAGACCCAGCAGGAGAACAGGGTCAGATCATACAGCCTTGAAAAAGACTTCGTATTTCATTCCAAATACAATTTTATTCCATGTGTGGCTGTAGAAGTGGAAAACAGCAGCATCTAACTCAAGATTGACAGGGTGAGGCAACCTGAATCAATGGTCAAAGTTTATAGATAAGCTGAGTCTTAAAGGATTAGTGTATCTTACTAAACAAAGGAAGTAGGAAAAAAGACTTAAATGGAAAAGGAAATAGGAGAAAAGCAGAAAACAGTTGAGGCGAAGAAAACATTCTGAATAAAGCCTTATAACAAAAAATAATGAAACTTTCATGGTATTATCAGGAAGTTTCAAAGTGTCGACTCGTTAAAACGTAAAATAGGAGCTCAGACAGACAGCACATGAGAGAGAGAAGCAAACAGATGCTAGAGATGTTGATATTACAGCCATATCCACACAGATCTATGAAATATGTTTGTTTGATGTAGGTTAGGATTCTATATTTTATCCGATTGAATTTGTGGTCTAAGGGTTAACAATCTTATGCAGTCAACTTTTCCTCTCAGGATCTGAGCTAGTTGATATAGTCAATAAATATCTGTGGATTGAATAAAATTAAGTAAACCTCACTGACAATTTCCTGATCATTTTTTTCTAAATGAATTGCTAGGATATTCATCAAGTTAGGTATCAAGAAAACTTGCTGTCAGCATTGGTGATTGCTGTATAGAATTCATGGTAAAGCAGTGTTAAAAGGGCCCTGTTACCTCCCTTATTCTTGCCTATAAAATCAAGAAAGCATCAAATTTGTTAAGATGACTTGACTTGACTAGTGTTTTATTATCTTACCTGAAGTACAGGCAACTTCCTTAAGGTAGAAGATTTCACAGGAAATAATAACTTGCAATAAAAAGTACTTTGTATTTTTCAAAACACTTTTCCATGTATAATGTTTTATCCTCACAGTACCACTTTGAGTTAGGCAAGGCAGACATAATCATTTTCATTTTTTTTAAAAGAAAATTGAGGCTTAGAGAAATCACAAACTAATGTAGTGCACCCAGGATTAGAATTTGGGCTTTTGACACCTATAGTTTTGTCACCTAACATAATTTTAGGAAAGACGAATGCAGTACAGTTTTATTACTTAAGCAAGAATAAGGAAATAAATTTTCTCTAAGGTAATCTTTTGTCTAAAAGATCTGCATCTTTTATTGGTCAAAAATTAATCCACTGTCTACTGTGTACCACTCACAGGTAATATAATGAACAAAAATAAGGGACCTTGTGTCGTTTACACTCAGCTGGGAGATAGACAATAACCAAGTACATTGTGTTGAGTAAGATGATCATAAATGTTGTGAGAAATAAAGCAGAGAAAGGAGTGGGGAACAGATGGGGGTGACTTTAAACATTGTGGTCAGAAAAGGCGTCCCTAACATGGCACCATATGAGAAAAGTTCTGACAAGCAGAACTGTGATCCAAGTGGAAATCCAGGGAAAGAGTATGCAGGCCAAACAAAATAGCAATCACCAAAGCCCACAGGTGGTAGAAGGCCTGATGGTAGGAGAAATAGCAAGGGGTGTCATGCGGCTGAACAGAGCATAAGATTGGGAGGAGATGCATTTAGACTTAATGACATGTATGTTGTAGTGCGGAAGTCAACGGATAGTTCTGAGCAGAAAACTAATATTATCCATCTTGCCTTTCAAAGAGATTATTCTGGCTGCTATGGGAAGATACATAACATGGAGAAATGGTAACGGACATAGAAAAAGTAATATAGAGCTTGTGCTGCTAGTTCAGGCAAGGAACAATATTCACCAGGGCCAGAATGGTAGCAGTGGAGGTGGTGAAAAGTGATTGTGTTTAGGTTGAAAACAGGACCACAAGAAACTGCTAAAGGAAGAAGTATAATCATTTCTATTCCATTCCCACTGTGTGCTAAGGGCTCCACTGAGACACAGGGCTGCCATAATGCCAGTAATAGACAAAGTTTGTGCCTCGGTTGTGTTTATAGCCTTTCCTGTCTCACCTGAAGGGTCACCTCCAGTTTCATCAAGTGCTGATGCAGATCCAAATGACTTCATTTGCGTCTGTGTTTTCTTGGTACCACAATCTCACTCATTCTCCATCACCTTGGGCCCGAGTATTACAGACAGCTAAGTTAGGTAGAAACATTATAGGCAGTCAGACAGTGTTGGGCCCTCAAGAGAGTCAGTGCAGAAGATAAAAACACTTTACAACTGTGACCAGAGGTACATCAGTTGGAGGCCAGGCCACAAGATTAAGACAAAATGACCAGGCCTACGTACTTCCCCAAGGGATGAGATAAATGGTAACACCTCATCTAATGAAGTCTAGTTAGACATCAGTCACCTCAGTAGGTGACCAAGACAGACCCTTGAACCCATCCCTTCCTGAGAAGTTCTTTGTTCTTCTCATGTACACTTGCTATGTGACTTGCTCTCCTATTGGATCACTTTTACCTGAGCAACTATCCTTGTAACCTTATTGATTGATCATAGCTATAACCCACATTGTGCCCACATGGCTATGCCTTAGAAAAATTCCCCTAAAAAGTGGAATCCTCAGCCACCAATCCAGGACACCTCCTGCCTCTCGGGAGCTAAAATCTCCCCTCTGAATATTTCTGACTCTTAACCTCTGTTGTTCCTAGAATTCCTTCTTCAATCTTAGAGAACACAAGCTCAGCATATCTGCCATCTAGCAGGTGGGGAGTTCAATATTTCCCCTGTGTCATTTGAAGGTCCAATATCATACCTATATCATGAGCAAGTCAACTATTTTCACTGGGCCTCAATGTCTGCGGAGAAGGTTGATAAACAGAATGAGGTGCTTCTGGACACCAATACTCTAAAGCCATGCATCTAGCAAAAAGGGGAAAAGGTAGGTTCTTTTTACTGTATTCCATAAGAAGGGCCCGGAGATGTGACTGTCCACACATCTGTAGCCCACTCTTTGGATTACAGCCAACAGCCTATTAAACCACTGCCTTGCACAGATAGAAAAATGAGACCTAGGGGAATCTGACTTTAGAGGGGTCCTCCAGTTTCTTTATGCTCCCAGAGAGGGTAGTGATGCAGGATTAGTGGCTCTGTTGTTCTTCCTCCAACCCCAGCTTCAAGAAATGTGTTCACAGACCACAAGGAACTTGGTTTCTGTGTTCTGGGTTGATCTCTTTAGGCTGATAAAAGGCCCTGTTTACATCTCCTTGTCTCAATATTTACCTTTGCTATTTCATTCCCTTTCACCAGGGGAGGATGCTACGCAGACTCCGGACGCTGCAGTCTGAGTACCACATTCTGCCTCCCCGCCTGAGTGGAAGTCAAGCTGGGGATAAAGGAGCACAACAACGACTCAGGCAGAGCCCTGCGAGCGACAGTGACTCGGTAACTCGAGTCCTTTACAGAGCAGCTGTGCCCACGGGTTGTGTAGAGCTGATTGACTTCCCCTGTCTCCTGTGTGGCTCTCTACTCTCTCCTTCACAATCTGCTCCACCTCCCCTACTTTGCCCCTGTCATTCACACTTAGGCTGCTCCCTTCTCCTGCGGGTTTGGAATGATGCTATTTTTCAGGGTGTGCCCCTCCGCTGAAGCTTTTGGTACATGCGACTTTCTCTTCTCTGCCAAGTGAATCTGTTCAGAACTGGATGAGTAAAACTCTGGAACTTCCCTTTTAGTGCTGCCTTGGTCTTGAGATGGGCTCGTTTCTTCTGATCGGCTTCATACACTTAAACTAGGAATAAGACATAGCTTTAAAAAGATAGAAAACAAACAATGCATCAGAAGACTTCTCCATATTGAATACTGTAACCTCCCTTTGTTTTCATTAGGATTCTTTTCTAAAGTCCCAATTTCGAAATCAATAGAAGTCTTGCTATGCTGCACTCTGGCCCTCTGTGCCTCCGGAAATTGGCATCACCCCTCCCTTGGCCTTTGTCTAACTTGGTTTTTGTCCTTATTCTCAGGTACCAAGGGATTAGTTTTCTCTCCTCTCTCCCCTCTCCCGTACTTTGCAATTGGTTTGAGATTCTCCCACCTGCATCTCTACCTTTAGATTCCAGACTTAGGCTGCGTCACTCACTGGACACATGCAGCCCAGTGTTACTTTCTCTACACCTCCATGCACCTTCAGTAGCTGGGAAACTTGTGGCTGGATGTGCTTATAAATGTCAGTTTCTGTGTAATAGAAGATTGTGGTTATTTTTGAAGCGAACATCTATAGCATGGTATTGCCCTTCCCAGAGAAAGTCTAATCTGGCTCCCCACCACAATCCTTTCCGGCATGTGGCACTGGCCTAAGGCCAAGAGAATTCTGCTACTGGCCAGAGGTGATGATGGGCTGAGGGGGCTCAGAATCCTCTCCTCATACTTTCTCAGCAAAGCATGTCCAAATTCATTTCCCTGGTTCATACATTTCATTATAGTCAGAGCCAACAAACACCACAAAAAATGAACATTAAAAAAAAACACACTTAAAACTACAGAATTGTTTCCTTATGATTGGGTACAGCAGGTTACAGGGTGGGTAAAAGGTGCTGGGAACTACACCTTTGGGACTAGGAAATAGAATGAATGCTGGTAATCTGGACTCCAAGTGGGGGCCGGGAAAGGAGAAGGTGTCGCCAGGTTCTGTGCCAAGCAGAGGTGTTGACTCCTCAGAATGTTTCTGGAGTTGCTCCTGCTTTGCTGGGAAGGTCCAGCATTCAAATGGCACCAGCCAGATGTAAGAAAAACCCTTCACCCTGACCACTGCCCTTCCTCTGGCTGAGCACTGGAACGGCGAGTCCACCCGGCTATGTAAAACCAAAGAGGTCCTTCTCTCTGCCTGTAGCTTTATGGGTTGGCAGCTCCGGAAAAGCCTTCCTTTGATCTTGAGCTTTGAAGGGATCAAACAAGTTGCTTTAATGGGGCAGAATGCCACTACCTTTGACAGCAAAGCAGTGCTCCTTCTCCTCCCCATCCCAGGGCAGGTGCAAGTGGAGGATAGAGTCTGTTTTCTAGGCCCTGAGCCAAATGCTCCTTTTTGCAACAAGTAGAACAAAGGAGTGAAAGTGAGATCAGGGCAGCAACTGACAAGGCCTCTTCCACAGATTTGGGAGTTTGTTCTTGCTGTGTTCCTTCCTGGTACCTGTTTTAGCTACACTGTATTTTGCAAAGGCCAGAAATCAGTTGCTTTGGTGACTTCTTGGAGCATTTGGATTTTGTTCGGAAGAAGGTTAACCTTTAAGCAATGGAATTTGGGTTCACATCCTTTGATTTATGAGATATGCTCTCCAACCCTTTCAGCCCAGGACAGGGTTCCTCTGAATGCCAGAACAGCCTTTAAATAGCCGCTTTTATCCCTTAGCCTATGCTGCTACTGTGATGGCAGAAATAGTAAAAGAAAAATTGGATCATTCTGTTTCCTGAGCACCATTCCGCATGGCACTAAGGAGATGCTGCTAAACCCCACATCAGATAAAAAATACATTCTCAAGTTTATGTGAAATAAGTAAATTCAGCACACCCTCTAATTCCTGGATAAGATGAGCATGGCTTCTCTATAAATGTTTTCTAGAATGGCTTTAAAAGCCTTCAGGGAAGAGATGTTAGTGATTATGCCTCCGAATGATTCCATAACGGCTCAAGCTGGTAGTAGAAGTTTTCATATTGATTCTCTCATTCATTTAGCATCCTGTGGAACTTCATATCCCAGGGAGGGTTCTGCAAATCCTTAACCCCAGACATACCCCTTGAAGAGAGTGTTGCATAGCCAAGGGAGGTAGAGAAATATTTGAATATTACTGTTTCCTCTTGAATTTCTCACTGCACATTAAAGTTTCTTAGAAGAGAATTGCTAAATATCACTTAATCCCTATTTCTCTAAATCATTTGAGCAGGGAAAATTTCTGCTACATAAGAGTTAGTATCTCAGAGCTGATCTGTGTTGGGGAGGTGACACATGCTGAGATAATTTCCCTTAGGGCACAGTCGGGGTCTCCAGGAACACTGTCCAGTAGTTCACAGGTCTGTCCCCTGTCCTGTCCCTGACGGGGAACTGGGGAACTGGGCTGGGAACCTGACGCCATGCAAGGAGGGCAAGTGACCCTCCCAGTGAGGTGAGTTACAGAAATCCTGATGCTCTGCATATCCACCCTCTTACCCCAAACTTCTCACCGCAAACACAAAGCACACAACTCCTGAAGATAAGAGAGATCATTTCTCCCTGGAAAAAAAAAGCTTGAGATAATGCGGGCAGTGACATTCTATGTCTTTGTTGCCGGGCTAATAGGATTGGCCATTATCAGCCTAAAAGGTTGGAGGATGAAGCAGCCGCACTGGAAAGGCGAGAAAACCAACAGGACCAGGGTTAGGCTCCCTGACCTCAAAAGGGCCATCTGGGACTGTGCTCCTTCCTCTACTACCTTCCATTTCCCAAGCCTCAGTGTCCTCATCAGCAGAATGAGAATGACAGCAGTGGTAGTGGTTCCTTTTTGGAAGATACTATAAAGGATTAAGAAAGAGCAGATTGTTAGATGACACATGGCATGTTATACTAAGCACTTTACTTGACAAACATTGGCCATTATTTTTAAGTAAAAGCTTTTGGAAGCATGAAAATACACGGGCAAAAGGACAAGAGTGGACAGAGAAAGCTTGTCTTTAGATGCCCAGAAAATCACCCCAGCAGAACACTTTTTTGAGGAAAACACAAAACAGGCCATGGTGGATCCTGCCCTAACCCTTACCTGCGTTCCTCTCAGCACCTCCCAGTGGAGAAGCATTTCTAGGCGCCTCCTCCAGCCCTTGAGCTTTTAAACCTGCCGAGTTTCCAGGCTACAGACAGCACACACAGCTTCCTCAGCAAACAGATGCAAGACAGAACTAAAAGGGTTACAGTCATGTTTCTAAACAAATAAGAACTGCCAAGGCTTGGTGCTGATATGAAATTATAATCAAAGCATTCACGGAATGGTAGCATTTATCATGTTGTTAGCATTGTAAATTTGTACCATTGCAGATAGGAGTCACACAGCTTGGGGCCCTGTACCTTCACCTATTGTTTTCCCTGTGTTATGATAAATTTCCAGCAACACTTGATTAAAACTGCCAATTTGTTGGGAATAAAGAGAATCTCTCGACACCACCAGGACTAATTACGTTGTCCTTGCCAAAGGGGTAGTTGAATAATTGCATGCGATTATTGCACAGGCATGGCGCTTTTCACGTCAGTAGCAAACAATGAAGATTGATTCCCTTTAATTAATCATTCAAAAATAGTCCCCTTGTATCACTCCCCAAATAGGAGGGAGCATGTTCCTACATCTTTCTTCCGAAAGGCGCCTGGGTGCAATTGGTTCCCCGATGAGATATCAGAACGTGTGTGCCTGTCCGAGATAGGAGGCCTTCTCTGTAACTGATTGTGGGTCCTATTCTCCCAATTCCTTATTCCCTTTTCGTAATCTTAACAGCCTGAAGCACATTTACGTAGCTCTCATTAATTGTACTCTGGCTTCTCCTTAGAAAGGGAGGCAACAGCTCTTATCTGATCCAATATGGGCTCTATTTTGCTTTTCTGCTAACGTGATATATTGGGCTGAAGGATTCCTCCTGTTTTGTTTGGAGGACTCAAGGCTCTAAAGAACAATATATTATAAGAAAGCATTGGTATATATATATATACACTGTTATGTATTCTCAGTTTGTTTCTTGCTTTTTCTAGCAATCTTCATATTCAGCCTTGCTTATGTTTTGAAAAAAAATAAAACAAAACGAACTATGCTTACTTTTCTCAGGTCAAACTTTAAAGTTTAAAATATATTAAATTATTATCTTAAAATGTGGGCTTTTCATATGCTTCTATCACTGATGTACTGTTCACGGTCTTTGCCATATTTGCCGATTATGTTTGGAAAAGAGTTCCGCACGAAGATGAAGACGGAGAGCTGCACTGCTCTCTCACGGGGAGGAAAGACCAGGACCGGAAACGCCTGCGGATCTCCACTTCCCACACCTGGCTCTCACAGTCGCATTTCTCTCCCGTCCTCGGAAAATCCGAAATTAATGTTCCTGCAGATTATTTTTGACTTTCTAACTCCGCAGAGGGAGCGTGAGTGCTCGTCTTAACCCGACCCGTCTCTTCCGTGTTCTTCCTCAGCGGTCTCTCCTTCCCCTTCCTCTTCGCTGCGGCCTTTTCTGTGGACTGAAATCGCGCCCCCATCGTCTTCTTGGCCTGAGTGCGTTAGCAGAGCGGAAGAGTGGGGTGGGGAGAGGAGATGCAGCTGCAGGGTCCCATCAGGGCTTTGTGCCACGCACGCCTGGAAGCTCACAACATTGTCATTTTTGTGCTTTATACGTAAAAATGAATTGGTTGAACAAGCATTAGAGTTAAGTGCCTGGACATCTGTCTGAATGGAATTGTCTTTGTAGTAAATTATAGAAATGCGGACTTTTGAATAGTATTTGTATTTATTTTTTTAAAAAACCTTCTTCAATGTCCTCTTAGGAGTTAATGCTTTTTCCTCTGGGATGAGTCAGAAATAAGCAATCCAAGAAAGATCATCACCTGTGACTCTCTAAGGATCTCCCTCATCACTTCCTTCTCTCTTCTCGCTCTCAGAGCCAGAGTGGGAACTGAGGTGAAGAGATATTATATGAAATTAGTTGCCAGAAAGTAGCAAATTCAAGTCTTTGCTGCCGCTGTCTTGGGGGAAGACGGACAGATGACTGAAACATCAGCTGCAGAACTCCTAAAAGGAAGCTTCTTGGGACCACCTCAGTCATGGAGCCACTTAACAGTGACAGACAGAAACTGAGACTGTGGACCCCAGGCCTTGAACTCTTTACCTTTGGTGAATTTTGGCCTCACCAGCTGCCTTATGAAGCCACCATCCATTCTCTGGACTCTCAATTTTTAGCGCACATCACGTGAAGATCTTGTCCAAGTGCACATTTGTATTTCATGGTCTGGGTGAGCCCCACCCTCGGCTTTTTTTTCCCCACACTCTGCACTTTTAATGAATTTGAGGAGACTCAGACACAGCTGATCTGTGAGCCATAGTATGAGTGGCCAGGGTGCAGATCTTGTCTCGGGGCCTTGCTTCAACACCCAGCCCGCCTCTCATTCTCGGATCAGGGTTAGATAAAATGATCTGTGCTTTTTAAATTGGTTTTCAAGAGTAAATATATATTCCCGAATTCCGTGAGTGTGTCAAACATGTGATTGGAGAACTGCGATGTGTTGAAAAGGCAGTGACCTTCTGTTTTATATTCGGACACAGTGGCCCGTACTCACACACACCAGGGACAAGGAGGGAAGGACACGGGAGAGAGCTGTGGTTCGTAAGACGTGAAGATTTTCTTCCAAACTCTTCCCGCCCTCCCCAGTAATTGCTTCTACCAACTTGCTGTTCAGATGGTTTCTCCCATCGCTTGGCAAGTGCCTTCTTATACTGCCCACCTGCCTTGGGCCCGAGCACGGAGGTAAACTTCCTCTGTCCTCGGAGCCTGGCCTTCCTCTCACAGAGCTGATGTGAGAACAAAACAGATTTCTGCATGCAAAGTACTTAGGGTGCTCCCCGGAGAAGCTGAACAGGCTGCAATTCCTGTTGCTGCAATTGTTCCTACCACACCACTGTCTCCTTTCCTTGCCCTAATACTTTCCTTCCCCGCCCTGGAATTTACCTGCCCTTGGGGCACTGTACCAAGGGCCTTGCTTATGATGACTTCCTTGGTAACCAGTCCCCAGCCTTTCTCATAGCGTACATGCTAATGGAGACCTGTGGAGATAGTGCCTTCTGTGCCACAGAATGTCCCCAGAGAAATTCACGGTGGGGCAGGAGGAAAGAGCAACACCCTCTCAGGGTATCAGCGCAGCTGTTTTTAAACAAGGATTGCCCTACGTATGTCTTTGGAGTCACTCCATAGAAACTGCTCCCTCTGTCCTGCTGGTCTCTGGTCACTTCTGCAGACATTCCCAAAGCTGATTTACTATTCATCAACAAACCTGTACAAAACACGACCCCTATACTTGGCCCTGAGTTTACAAAAATTACCAACAGGAAACCTGCCCGCAAATGCGTTAAAACTTTAGAAGGAGAAAGATCTACTCTCACCAAGTAAAAGCAATATGAAACAAGTATTATAGGAATGTAAAGTAAGGAATAATTCTTTCAGGCAGCCAAGAGCTTGAAGGAAACTATTTTACTCCATATTTTGATGCTATTACAGAATACCTGAGATGAAGTAATTTGCAAAGAAAGGGAACTTAGTATTTACAGTTCTGAAGGCTGGGAAGTTCAAGGTCAAGGGCTACCCCTGGTGAGGGCATTGTGGCTGTACTGCTAAAGGCATCATAAGGTTGGAAAGCAGAAGTACACAAACTCCCTCCTTAGAAAGCCACCTTCCCCTGACCCTATGCGATCCTGATTACTTTCCAGAAACCCCACCTCCAGGGCTGCCATTTTACAATTTAGAGATCAGTTTCTAACACATGAACTTACGTGCAAACCCTAGCAGCGTGGCACAGTATTGATAGAGAGCAATAGGAGAAAGAGTCTTCCAGTTTGAAGGAACATTCGACACTTCCAGAAGAATAGACAAGAGGAAGTCTGGGGAGTTTTGAGGAACTGCATAGATGGAAAGCTATGTGGGATTCAGGAGGAATTGGCAGGTGGGCAGATGGACTGAGTGGGCTTGGGTGATGGCCAGCCTGGGGTGCTGTTCAAGTGGTTTATGTTTCATCCTGGAGGCAGTGCAGCAGGCAGCAACATCATTTGTCAGGAAGACCATAGCAGTGGAGAGGATGGACTAAAGGAGCCATACTTAGGTGAAAAAGTGCAGTTGTATTCTAAGCCAAAAAAAAAAAAAATGCAGCTGGCCTTTAGAAGTAGTGACAGTAAGGACGCAACAGAGAACATGACAGAGAAGTTCTTGATGAGAATCCCAGTAAGAGAACAAATATCACAGAAAGCACATTACTTAGAAGTAAACTAATATATTCTTGGAGCCCTTGAACTAGTTTGGTAAGTTCACACAGCAGAGTACAACAGTCAAGGTGGCTTAAACAACAGACTTTATTTTTCCAAGATTCTGGAGGTTGGAAGTCTGAGGTCAAGGTTTCAACAAGCTTGCTTATTTATTTATTTATTTGCCTAGGAAGCCTCTCCTTGACTTGCAGATATAGATGACCATCAGCTTCTTCTTGTGTCTTTATATGGTCTTCCCTCTTTGCTGTCTGTGTCTTGACCTCCTCTTCTTATAAGGCCATCCCTCCTATTGAACCAGCGCCCATCCTAATGACAGCTTGTACCTTGCTATATCTCATTAAAGGCCCTGTCCCCAAATACGGCCCCATTCTGAGTTTCTGTGCATAAGAACTTCAACAAGTTAATTTGGAAGGACATAGCCTCTAAGACTCCTGCCTCATCCTCCTTGGCCCTGCACCTCCAAATGCTCGTGCTTATGTCACACGATGGGAGCAGCACGGGTGTTTCCATCTGGTTCCCTGGGAATAAAAGAGGCACAGACAGACATATAAATACAATTTAATATTAATATGTTTCCAAAACACTAGGCCTTGTTTTTGAAAGAGCCATCGGCCAGATGAGGGATGAACAGAAGGGATTTAAAATTGCATGTGAATGAACACCTCAGAGTGCTCACACTCACGATGCCCATGTGGACAAGTGAGAGCACACTGGAACATTTGGAAATGCCCTTCCTCCCTACTTGTTCTGCTTTCCTACATCTAGCACCAAAGAAAGCCGTTCGCTTAAATGCCCGCATTTTTTACTGAAGAAATGCATCTCTCTTTTACACACACACACACACACACACACACACATACATACACACACACACACACACAAACTGTATGCAATGTCAAGAACCAGGTTCTTGCTTATAACTAAATGTACCAGTGTGGTCCTGACAGCATTACCCTTTTGCTTAGTCCTGAGGTAGCAGCAGCTAATAATCAATATTCTAGATGTTCCTGCTGTCTAGATGTGATCTCAAATTCTATTCTATTTTCCAAAGGAACGTTAGCCATTAAGGTTTGCATTTGGATGCATAAAATTTCCTTTGGTTTGTCAGTCACTATGGCCCATAGGTCTCCTTCTGCCTCTCTGTTTCTGATGTTTCTCCCACCTGCAAGGCCTGGACAATGCTATGTCATGCTATAAAGAAAAATAAAGTACTTTCCAGCTTCTCAAACTGTCTCTTCTGAGAACCTATTTATCAGAGGTGCAATACAAAAGAGAGGAAGTGCTGTAGGTGGATATTATAAATTCCATTGGGGTTTCAGAAGTTGAACCATCTATTTTATTCTAGCAAGAGATGTTTTCTATATATCTGCTGATTGCACATTCACTCTTTAATCTTTATACATGAAAAGCTAAAAGCAGAAAGCCACAGACTAAAATTTTCTCTGTAAATTGTTGAACATTTGCAACAGATATAGAAAATCACAGTGTGAAAGCTGTTAAAGCTGTGAAAAAATAAATTGGAGGCACCACAGGAAATGGAGGTTTTACGTAAGGACAAGGAGCCAGCCAGAGTTTTCAAGGCCATTTTGTAATAAAGGAAATTATGGTCCACATAAAGCCCACTTTGGGAAATTTACATTTTGATGGATAATATGCTTACAACAATTAGTATGAAACGTTTCTGGTTTACCGCGACATGTTTCTTTCTAATAGATAGCTCACGTGCATCCTTAGCAGAATGTAACTGCTAATATTTGAAGTGTAGGTAATTCCTTGCTTCTCATTTAAAATAGCATAATACTCTCCTTGCTCCAGGCAGGTGAAAATAAAATCTCAATTAAAATAAAAGCAGACATGGTTCCAGTTAAGCAATGATCATTTAGAGAATTAATGCAATAAAGCTTTTTCCATCAAGTTCATAGGCAGCACGGGGTGGGAACAATAACGCCAGGCTGGGATTCCAGCCTGCTGCTCCCAGAGTTGACTTCTGTACCAGGTCACCGAATCTTGCGTGTGTCGCTTAGCCTCTCAGGACAACGGCTTCTTCAAAATAAAAATGGAATTGACCTGTCACTCTGCAGACCTCATCTAGCTTTGAAATGTTGGGCTTTATGATCCGAGACACCTGCAGAAGCCCTCATAGCACTGAGAAATAAAATTATTCCATGGGCTTAGCCTCACCATCATCTAAACTCAAGAGGCCACAGAAATGCTGCAGGGATGGTGTGGACGTCACAAACGAGCGGATCTGCACCAAATTTGTCTTTTGATGCTTTGCTTGACTGGCACAGCTTTTTAATTTTTTTTTAATTGACACGTTAGATGTCCAATTTGCCATCGCTGTCTACCTTTTTACATTTTTATTTTTAATTGATAATAATCGTATGTGTTTATAGGGCACCATGTGATGCTTTGACTCTCAGCCTTCTTTCTCATCAGGTCCAATCCATTCACAAATGTTGTCTACCTGACTCCACGGAAATTTGCGTTGATAGTTGGACCTGAAATCCATTCGTTAAATAATTTATTAAGCTCAAATTCTAGGTGTTAAACACAATTATAAGTGTTGTACTGGGATTTCAATAGTAAATAGAATAAACTAAATCCTTACAGCACCCACATCTAATAATTCCCACGGTAATGTATTTTCATCTTATTTGGAAGAGGAAGTTGTCCGATAAAGGTCCTTTGCAAAGCTGTTTCTACGGAGCTCTGTTCATTCCTGAAGTAGAGGCATTAACTGAACGAAGACACTGTGCGAGTTGTCTCAGTGTCTCGGAAGTGCAGCCCTCTGAGAACTTCGCCAAGCACCTGAATTTTGTATTTGACTTCCAGTGTCCCCTTCTGCTTCAGGCAAACATTTCCTGCCTCTCACTTTTCTGGGGTTCAGAAGGCTGGCAACCTGCTAGGCACATTGGTCAGGAGGAGGGAGGAAGGAATTGAGTCCTTCTGCTCAAGTTCAGCCCTGCTGCTCTCTCTCCCTTGTCTTTTTCCATTCTCCTTTACTGAGCCATCTGTTTCCCATGCCTGGTCTTCTTTCAGTCCAATGCTAAATGTATGAGTGGGAAAAGCAGGGCAGATTTTCAAAAATTAATAAAAAGGCCAGGGAATGGGCCAGGGATTTAGCCCAGTGGTTCCGCCGCCTGCCTCACAAGCACAAGGACCCAAGTTCGATCCCCAGTACCCAAAAAAAAGCAAAAATTAATAAAAATACCCAATAAATTTGTGGTTCTTTAAGCTTTTCTACTGAAAAAAAGGAGGGGAGGAGAGGAAACTCTTAAATGAAAATATTGACACACTAGTTATAATACCAGGGGAAAACAATCAGAAAAGGAAAACACATAGTTCCAACTGTACCCCAGTAATTTTTTGACTTTAACATGATGTAAAAGCAATATTCATTCAGGAGAAACAGCTTCAGATTTTGAATTTTGATCTTATCCCAGGCCAGTGCTGAGCAGTTTGATGTGATCTCGTGACACCAGGCAGAGGCTGCAAGCTGTGGTGTCCACTCGGCCCCTCGGTCACCAGGTTGAATGACCGGACATTGACTGCATTCCGGGCTGTTGAGCTGTGTTAGGCTAGACAGGTGTATTAAAGACATTTGTAATTTATGACAGTTTTGACTTATGATGATGGGTCTATTGAGACACAGCCCCATTTTAGGTAGAGGATTATTATAAACACAGTCATGTATACCAGCTTACCAAAGTGAGGAAGAAAAGAAGGTTTTCAAAATCAGTGAAAATTTTTCTCAAATTTCCTGTCTATGACGTGCGATTAAAAGAAAAACTGATACATAGCAGAAAGAGAGCTGGGCCAGCCCTCCAGACACCGAAACCCATATCTGAACCCTGATGTCCTGCACTTTCTCAGTCTTCACTTCTATTCCTAGAAACGAAGGAGACAAGAATGCTTTCCCTAGTTCAGAAGTGTGGCTGGATAATAGAAGAATCTAAGGAGATTCTCGTCAAACATGCACCTGGGCTGGAGGAAGAGTCCAGGCAGCAGATAAGTGACTGCTCTTAAAGGGCCGTGAATGTCCAGCCAAGGCTGAAAACCACTCGCTTAGAACATCCATCAAAACAGCGCATGTGTAGCTGGTATTAAATCAGTCTTGGTTAAACTGAAGCGAACAAGCTCAAAAATGTCTATCTAACACCAAAATTTCACAGTTTATCTTACCCTTTATAGTCAGTTTATTTTGCTAGAAGAACCTTTTATGGTAAAGCATCTTTCTGCTTTTTTACTGAAATCTAAAGTTTCAATTGAACTGAAATACAAACAAAAACAAATACAGATAAATATAGGTGTGATGATACATCCTTGTAATCACAACTTCCAGGAAAGCTGAGACAGGTGGATCACAAGTTCAAGGTCAGCTGGGGCAACTCAATGAGTCCCTGCATAAAATAGAAATATAAAATGGACTTGGGATGTATCTCAATGACAGAGTGCTCATCCAGCATTTGTGAGGTCTTAGTTTTAATCCCTACTACTGAAAAAAAAAAAAAGAAAAAGAAAAAAATCTACTTATTTTTATCTATATAGATATTGATATAGATAGAATTTATAGATAGATCAATCATCTTTAATTTCAGAATATAGAAATCATTCTATAACTGAAACAAAAGTAAAATAGAGAATAAAAGCTCATAGATTTTAATGTAAGCATCTGAAGATTCAGCATATCATAAAATGTGAACTGCTGAATTTGTGCATGCCTGAGATATAAAGAGTTATCACACGAGGGTCTTCAGGGAGGGAGGAGAGAGAAGGTCAGAGTGAGCTTCCTGGGCTTTGCCACCTGCTTCAGAGAAATGAATGAGGGGGCTTCTAGCTCCTGTGCTCCAGCTGAGGGTAGAGGGGCTGGGGAGGATTTCCTTTTCCGTGACCTGCCTCAAGGTTGAGGGGCAGGAGAAGGTTGAGCTCTTCTTCTTTGGTTCTTACAATTTCTTTCATCTGAAAATATTCAGTATGGCAACCATTATTTTGGGGTGGTGTTTCTTACACACCATGAAATCATACTCCTCATTTTCACTTAACCTCAAAATAAGGATGTTAGCCAAACTAAGGCTGAGGTCGCTAAAGATACCAAATTAGAGGTCTAAGCCTTTCCTGAATAGTTAGTATTGCTAAAGGTCCTTCTGCCATGACCATATATTTACTTAGCACTTTAAAAAAATCTGAAATTAACAGACATTTCTCAGGCAAAAAAGTAAAAGCAGCAAATAATCATATGAAAAAATGTTCAACCTCACCCATCATTCGAGAGATGCAGATGAAAACAACACTGAGATTCCACCTCACCACAGAAAGAATGGCTGCTATCCAGAAATCAACAATAACAAATGCTGGCTGGGTTATGGGGAGAAAGGAACCCTTCTCCACTGTTGGTGGGAGTGCAGACTGGTGCAACCTCTGTGGAAATCAACATGAAGATGCCTCAGAGAGCTAGGATTAGAGGTCACATCTGACCCAGCCATCCCTCTGCTGGGTATCTTTCCAAAAAAATTAAAAGAATCACACCACAGAGATATATTCACACCCATGTTTATAGCAGCACAGTTTGTAATAGCTAAAACTTGGAAACAGCCCATTTGCCCATCAGTTGGAGACTGGATAAAAAAGATGTGGTTTTTCTATAAAATGGAATACTACTCAGTCATAAAGAATGTGAAACTAGAATCATTCATAGGAAAATGGATGCATATTGAGGCCATACTCTTAAGCGAAATAAATAAGACACACATGTATAAATACCGGGTAGTTTCTTGAGGTAAAAAGTAAGATTGAAATTTACTGAGAATTATAAATATGGGTTAAACTGAATTTTTCAATGCAGGAGCCAAATTAAGACTGCATAAGAATAATGATATAACCATTTAGGCTTGGTGAAAACAGGAAGGCAGGGATCTTTGAAGCAAAGAATTCAAAGGATCTTGAGACTTCCTGTAAATTACTGACACTTTCTATTAAGCAGTTGATGGCTCTTTTGGAAATTTTCTCCAGACTTGACGGGAACAGTGAAGTCATGGTACTAAAGACAACGGATAAAGTCTTGCCAGGTGTGGTGGTACAAGCTTCAATTCCAGCACTCTGGGAGGCTGAGACAGGAGGAGCACGTGTGCAAGCCCAGCCTGAGTAGTTTAGCTAGACCCTGTCGCAACAAAATAAAACAAAACAAAGCACAGGACTGAGGATGGAACTTGGTGCGAAAGCCCTGGATTCAACTCCCGGTCCTGTGAAAGCAAGGAGGGAGGGAGAAGGAGAGAAGGGAAGGGAGAAGGTAGAGAGGAAGGAAGGAAAAGAAATGAAGGAACAAAGAGCTGTCGATGTGACGGATAAACTACCAATTACGGAGGTAGCTAAGGCATTGTCTACATCGTATGTGTGCTGTGTGTTGTTTGTGTGTTATGTGTTCACATGTGTGTAGCTGAGATGTAGGGGACACTCAGTGTTACTTCTCTTTAAACTTATGAACAATAAGCACAGAAAACATAATTGGCTATGTACCTTGTTTTGAATAAAGTTAAAAACACCGAGCCTGCTTTCAGTACTTTCATTTGGTCTTGGTCCTTTTAGTCTCGTGCATCACTACTTCCTATCACATTTTTTCTCCTGCCTGGAATACTCAACTCTCTCCCACTTCCCTTTCTTTCGCTTTTCGTGGTCCTTCCCCTGTGATTCTAAATATTTTTGCTGATGAATAAGCATACATGCAATAAACAAGTATGGGAAAATTAAGTAAAATAAAACTGAACGGATTTCAGGAACAGAGGGCTTCCATGTTCATCAGCTTTCCATCCTCACAGCTAGATACTTGAGCTAGCCAAACGATACAACGAAACATGTATTTAAGTCAGAGCTGTAAAGTTTGGGTCATGACTGGGTGGCTTGGTGTTTTGGAAGGCGATGGTGGGGTGTGAGGCAGAGCCCAATGACTCACTTCATCAGCGGGAAGTAAGAGAGAGAGAAGGGACGAGATCCCAGCTTCCTCTTCAAGGAACTCCTCCTCCTCACTGTCCGTTTGCTGAGACACAATACGCCGCACCCACAACTCTAAAATGGAAGGTTTATTTTGAATCACATTTTGCAGAGGTTTCAGTCCATAGTTGGCTGGGCCTGCACAGCAGAGGGGCTAAAGCTCATGGCATGGCCGTAGGAAGCAGAGACAGACTGAGAGAGAAGGGAGAGAGATAGAACCTTCCAGGCCACATTTCCAGTGACCCACGTCCTCCAACAAGCTTCACTTCCCAATACCCGCTGTAGCTGTAAACTCGTCAGTGCAGTAATCCACTCAGGAGTATCACACCCTCATGATCCAATACCTGCCCTGAGCTGCACCTATGAGTACCTGAGGCTGTGGAGCTACACCTACATATAAACCACAACGCCTCCAGTGACCTAAGGGTCTCCCAGTAGAATTGGTCTCTTCAAAGTTCTATCACCTCCCTGTAGAACCACCCCGGAGACTCTGTCTTTAATGCATGGGCATTTGGGAGGCATTTGAGAATAAAGTTATAGCATCTTCTCAGAAGCCTTTTTGATTCTTCAAAAAGGGTAAGATTCTTCAAAGAGGACGAAAATCAAAGAAAGATTGAGGAATTGTTTCAACTCAAAGTCTAGAACAAAGGCACAACTGGAAATAGCCAGGAATTCTGGATTGGATAATTTTTTTAAAAGTTGGTGAAATTTGAATTGGGTCCCTCAAGAAGAGAATACTAGAGTTCTATGTATTTTTCTACAACAATGAAATAATTTTCCTCTCTCTCTCTCTCTGGGTTAAGTTACCCATGCACTGTCTCTCTTCCTAGTTCATCAGCTGCTTGTTGTGTGGGCTCTGCATGCTGTTCTTCCATGGCACAGAAACCCTTGGAAAGAGTGTGGAAGACCAGAGGGGAGGGAGGCAGAAAGGGGCAGGGAAGGGGCGAGGGCAGGCGGCCAAAGCAGACAAGTGACCCCGCTGCCAGACAGTTCAGTTGGGCTGGGTTCCTAGATGACGCTGGGCTAGATAATGATTATGTAAAATTCTATCCTTGCTTTACTTAAAGAGTCTCTAGAGGAAAGAAAAATCATTGAAGTGTGTTTTTGGACCAGCTTGTCATTAAGCTGGAAAAAGCTATTTTGTTGCCTTAATTAGTTTTATTGTTTTGACATTTTAGCTTTTTAAAGGCTTTGTGCTAGAATTCAAGTACAGTATTTCATTGCCATGGAGTCTCTTTTAATGAATGATTATTATACAAATGAACCTGCTAATAGGATCCCATTTTTCCCCCAGAAAACAAACAAAATCCACATAGAAATGCTCAAGGGCCTCCACATTATATTAAACCTGTGTGTGCTGCTGTCTTCCTTAAAGACAGAAGAATAACTGAAAACACTTGGTTCTGCTAAACAAATCTAAATAGAAGTTATGGTACATTGCTGCCCTAGTAATGCAAGGTATATAATAATGAGACCTGCGCTGCCCTGTTTTTATTTTTTATCGAAATAGGAAAGGTGTTTATAAAATAATGCATTAGCCTAAGAACCTCAGTTTATTCATCTAGTAAAAGGACACTAATTCTTTGCTTCCCATCACAAAAACTAACTTCTGGGTAGATACCTGTTTTCAGTGGCTGAAAACATGCCCCACGCATCCGCTCATAAAAAATGATAGCGCTTGGGGAAGCTCAGCCTCCCTGGACTTCACTGTACACGGCATCACCTACCCGAAGGGATGCTGAGGCATATTACCCAGCAGGATTCCAGTTACAAGAGCACAGTAAACAATTAGACCTCATTTACATTTTACAATTAGGTTTCACTTACATTTTACTGCGATTTTTACTCGCATCAAAGGCTTTATTTCACGTCTTTACTAAATCCACAAACCATGAATTTAAGTATCCCATATTTTTGACATGTTATTCCACATGCTAAATGTCAGTAGTCTACATTTGGTTGAACAAAGGCTAAGAATTATACAAGACTGTGCTCAAATTGGAATGCAATGACTCCGAAATAGAAAAGCTAGGCTAAATCATTTGCAGTGACTTCGTAAGAGCCTGAGAGATGAAATGCAAATTTCCTTTGGTGTTAAAGAAAATATATTTAACTCATGTCATGTACTCTAAAGGTCTCCCCGGACAGATTTCTGAAGATCTGTCAGTGTATTAAGGCACAGATGATATCCATCAATTGGAAATCAATGCTTACTGCTGGGTTCTAATTATAAATTATTGGGAAAATGCAGGTGGTAAATAGGACGGGCATTTCTTGGTAATAGTTTGAAAAGAAAATTGGTTTCATTTCAAGTATATGAGTTTACAGAGAATTTCTGTGTTCATGTGTATTTGATTTTAATCCTAATTTTTTTCAAGATTTCGTTGCCAGAGAAACAGTTTCTCTCTATGCATTGTTGTGTTTTAAATCTTGGAAAACAGTACTCTGCAAATCCAGTGTGATGTTCACTGGGAAATCACATGCATCTACCTTTTATTGGTACAAATAAAATGGAGCTTTTCCACTTTCCCCCTTTCTTTTCATGGTCACTTTACTCCCAAATGTACAACACTGTATGTTCTGTAGCCTTTTAAAACATTTTCAACTGTAGGATTTCAATAGTTGGTCTTTTTCATCCTATATTTACGCCTACATAAGGTATTCTCTCTTCCTTTTTGCAAAAGAATATAACAATTTTACATTCAGCAAAATAACCTGAAACCTCACACAGAGAAATGAGGTACATTTTTTTAAAAAATAGGTCATGTCTAATTTTTCCTCCACTAATATTCTGCCACTAATATTATTTACAATGTAGCTGTTCCAAAAACTGGCTTTGTTTGCTGGGTCAGCAGAGTAGAAAGATTTCGCCTCCAGAAGTAATTCTTTATACTCAGCATTTGCATTCGATGCTGGGAGCTTTTCCCATTACCTACTATTGATTCATTCGTGCCTGCAGGCCAGCAGTCAGTCAGTGGTCTTTACCACGCACCTAGCACAAATATGACAATCCCTGAACTTATGAGACACAGGATCTAGCGGTAAAGCATGGCGGGAAAGAATGGCACCTCTGTGACAGGAGTTGTGCAAAGGGGCATCTGGGGAGTGTCAAGCAAACCGGCATGGGAAGCTCCGTACTGGAAAAGTCTGGCGTCTTCCCAGGCAAGACACGGTGGGGACTATAGCATGGACTCTCCGATCTCCTGGCTAGTCTGTTAGGAAGAGGTGGAGAGGTTTTTTAAAAAGACAAAAAGTCTGGGACGCACTAGAGTGACTGGATATCAGCTCAGAACTAAGACATGGGGCCACCCCTCTGACCCAAACTCTGCAGAACTACAGTTAGCACATCAATGATTAAGCCACACTGAGAAAAATCCTCCAATGGAAAGTGTTACCTAAAAGCCTCTTTCTCATTTATTTTGCAGAGATTTCAAAGAGGACAAAAGCCTCGGAAACTTACTCATCACTTAATTTTATTTCGGGTGCAAATGTTAACTCAACTAGCAGTTGCAAACATTGCAGAGATGGTTTGTGTATGGGTCAGCTGTCTCATCACTGAGACACAATGCCATTTTGAGAAGGATGGGGTAAACTTGGCTGGGTCTCAGGGGATTCAGTTTGTGGCGTGCTGACTCTAAGGCCGGAACACCATCGCCATGCAAGTGTGTGGCAGAGCAGAAATGCTTAGTTGCTGGCAGCTGGGACACAGTAGAGGAGAGGGCAAGAGAGGAGGGGAGAGGGATAGGATGCAGTCCGAAGGTTGTGCCTCTATGGCCCGCCCAGGCACACCCAGGAGAGTGCTTCACTCATCTCCTCCGCAGTACCCAAGCCCCTGAGGTGGACGGGGCTGAGTCTAACCACCATGATGTGCAAAAAATAAAAATGCCTTACAAGGTCATCTGGGGCCATCAGCCCACAGATGCAACTACCCCAATGTTTGCCATATAAAATATTAATTCCAATATTTTCATATGTGTGCTACACACATCATATGTATAAGCAATAAATACAGTGACAAATATACAGTCATATACACATAGTAAGACAGATGCAGCTACAGATGTGGATAACACACATTGACACACAGAAGTAAATATCGTTTAAAATCAGCCTCAGACCCATGAGGGCAAAATCTTACGGCCTCACTACTCTAACTTCAATACAGATTCGCTTACATTATCCCACCAATCTTTGCCAACTACCCTTTGGGTTGATACAGCCAAAATTACCAAAAACAGTCACATAGCTTACACCTTCGAACTCCGTGCCCATCTCTTACTGACTGTGAAATACTGAATGTGAGTCATATCCATATTTCAGTTTCCTCATAAAGAAATATCACTCTATCCAATTTGAGCCTTTTATGTGTGTACATTGAAATAAAATAATGGAAACAAGCACTTTGGTGTAAGATAGTATAAAAATTCAAAACAGATTGTTACCTCAATCATTACCATTACACAGTAAATATGGTGCCACAACTAAAACACACAACTCTGTGTCAGGCCTAGACATAGAGATGAAAACAAGGGTAGTATTATTACCTTTGCCAATTTATTTTCTAAAATATTTAGACTCTGATCAGGTTAATTCTCTCATCTACAGTGTACTTAAATTTTCCCTGACCCATTGTTTAGCATATTCTTGGGAATGTCTTTACCAAAGGGTTTCAGGACTATAGCAATTTTGCAAAATTAAGAAGTGCTTTCTAAAGCATCCCACTTTTTATAAATGTGGATTTCTTACGTTTTTATAAATATTAACTTTGTGTAGCAATATGTGGGTTGTATTAACAACCTCATTGTCTCTCCTGTTTTCCCCCCTCATAAATTCCTTACTCATGGCCCGTCACGTGGTTCTTTCCATTCTTGTCCACAAAAATAATGATGTTTTTTCCTTCTCTGATCAGAGACTCAAGCTTTCAAACTAGATATGGTGGCAGCTTTTCTCCATCTGGCTTGTTAGCAAGAGACTTGGCAAAAGCAGGTCTCATGCTATTCAGTGATGAGATTGGCGGTGGGCAGTCAGAAACGGATACAGCAGACTCAGCGGTCCAGTCCGATGGGTGGTCGCTCATTGTTCGCGATCCGAGTGAGGAGGGGGGTCCGCATTGTAGCGTCACGTTGTCCACTTGGGATCGAGTGATAGAAATGTATAACTTTCCTGAGGTATCCTTTATCTGGTTGCAGTAGCAGCTATGCAGTAGGTTACTCAGCCTTAAAGTGTTGCATCTCTACAATACCTAAAGTAGGGCCGGGGATTTAGCACAGCGGTTCTGTGGCCTGCCTTGCAAGCGCAAGAACCCGAGTTCAATCCGCTGTACCGGAAAAGGAAAAAAAAAAAAAAGACACCTAAAAGAATGAATCTCCAATCACAGAAACCAAAGCTCCACAAGGGTTCCCGTAGGCCGTGGATACATCTGTAGCAAGATGATTTTTGCAAATTATACAATATGTCCCTGCTACAGACACAAGTAAATTATACAGTAAAACTGAGAAATAAGGTGAAACATTTTCCCATGAATGACTTCACCTTCTGGACACGTGGCATTTTCTCACTTAGCATCCTTGTCTATATTTTTTTTCTCAAATAGAGTCACAATTAAAAAACAATATAAATCATTAAAATACTGTTAGAAATGTATGAAAAATGATCCTAATTCCAAGATTTCTGTCACAAAAATAAATACTAACAAAAAATAGTAAGTGCCCATGCTATGTCAACAGATATATGCATTATGGAAGATAAATAAATAAAATGAGATATAATGGTGCAATTAAAATGCTGGTCATTCCTTCTCTAAGAACGCATAGCATTAGATTAAATAAGTTAGGATGCACTGTATCTATATTATTTTTTAACTGTAGAAAAATTCACATGTATGCAAAAATGCAAATTACAAATGTAAGCAATAGTTATTGAAAGAGGAGAGATCAATGGTTGTTCCTTTTCCTGTGTAAGTTTTTCTATGTTTTCAAATTTCCTACAGTAAGAATTTCTGTTGTCAACATTTCTATTTTTTAACATTTTCTATGGTAGGCATGTGATACTTTTATATTCATGAAAATAAATAGAACTAAAATGAAATCCCTTAACTGGCCCATTTACAGTGGTTGGTTGATGGAAATTTTTGTTTATGGATGTGTCATTATTTAACCTTCCTGGCAAAAATATTCTCCATGAATATTAAAGGAAACATCCTCTTTGAGGTGTTTCTTAAATTCCAAAATTAGGATATGGACAAAAGAGGCACACAATTCTACTTTTTTCCATTTTAAGGGGTGAAAAAGAACCATTTCCTTTACGAGGACTCATATCCCCCAATGTCTCCCCCAGCATCTCTGACGCTGGCTCCAGGCTGCAGACAGTCCTGCTGTATGCTGATTGACCCTGCAATTCAGTGACTTGATATGGCTAGGGAGTCTCTAACCTGTCCTATTCATTTTTTTTAATCATCAAAACTTTGGCTATGAGACATGTTGCTACTGAAATAATTTCAACTATGGGGCTCAGTTTGTTTTACTCACTAACTTCAGCCTTCAATTTTCCCCCCCTTTGCCCCATCAGAAAACTTTTCAAGCCTCGAGTCTGGCATAGAGATTAATGCTGGGGCCTATTGGTTCAATCAGCCTTTGAGCTTCATTTTGATCTATGACACAAAGGCGTGATGCGATTGCCCCGGTGACTCTAAAGTGACCTGCTCTCAGGGTTCAGCAAAGCAGCAAGAAATTTTTCAAAGCCACGTTCTTGTTCATATTGTATTTTCTAAAGCACTGGATTTCTCACTGCTATTTTAGAAAAGTAGCTTACATGACTACGTCTACTACCTGCAGACACGTGGGCATGTCTGCACACGTACAGTCCCTCTGGCCTAAATGACACCGTTTTTCTGTTGTTTTGCAGACATTCCTTAATACATCTCTAGTTATACTTCTGTTTGACTGTGTATGTGCATGTGTGTGTGTGTGTGTGTGTGTGTGTGTGTGTGCTCACACTTGGGTGTATGGGCATCTGTGTGTACAGGGAAGATGAAAAGGGGCAGGAGGAAAAATACTTTTAAAATATTTTTAAAATCTACGCACTACGTTTGCTGCTTTCTACTTATTTTTGTAAGCCTGTGATCCAGACTAGGAACTCTTTTGCAGGTATGTCCTCAGTATTTGGGGTCAAAACCACAGAATTTGACCCTAAAGTTTCCATTTCTTTTGTTCAGTAGTAGGTGATGAAAGCAGACCCAGATTTGACCACTTACTGATCCAATCGTGACTTCCCGGCTGGTCTTGTGAGGGTGACAGCTCTCTGGCTCACCAAGAATTTGCCAAAACTTGTGATTTTCCTTTGAATTTGTTTGGATGGTATATTAGGGTTCTCCAGAAAAAGAGAACCAAAGGACATATATACATGCACAGTTATGAAATGGGGTTTATTATGAGGAATTGGCTCACATGAATATGGAGACTGAGAAGTCCTATACTTTTCAGCTATAAGCTGGGGACATTCAGACAAATAGAATTCAACATTTCTCTACCTTTTTGTTCTACCTGATTGAGCCTTCGGCCAGTTGTGTGAAAACAGTCCTGGACAGGCTTTATTTAAACATTAATCTCTTCCAGACATACTCTCGCAGACTCACTGGGAAGGGTTTTAAACCAGATATCTGGGCATGCTGTGGTCCAATCAAGCAGACAGATAAAATTAACCATCACAGACAGCGTGAGCTTTCTTTACCTTCTGTTTCAGATAGAGTGATGGAAAGGGACCAATGCTAAGGGATAGTTTGTCCAGACACTGTCCCTGTGTCTGACTATTTCAAATCCAGAAAGTTTTTCGTGGTTATTTTCTTGTCTTAACTCTGTATTTCTCGGGAAAGTTTAACAGTTCAAATACAGGCATAAAACTAAGGAAATTTCTTCTTTTTGTTGTTTCTAATTTTTCATTTCTCATCTTAATCTTATACATTGAAGTTTAGTTTTTGAATTTGAATAATGGAGAAAACAGGAAAAAGAGCACTTTCTGCATTGGTCCTTTCTGCATTGGTAACATATTTCTAGCAGTAAAAAGTGCTGGAAAATAGGCCAGAGCTTTGAGCAATAAAATTGTCTTTAGAAATATTAAGTGTCATATCCTTTTTGAAATTTAATATCTCGCTATTGTAGAACACACTTTTGGTCATTAATGAGCTTCTCGTGGATGATTTCACCCTTTTTATTCATCAAAAAAATTGATGCACCTTTGTTTAGGTACTGTACTTAACTGAGAGTGAAGGTATATAAAATGTGTGAACAAGACCTCCCAAAATCTGGCCACTGATAGAGCCCACTTTTGAGCCAAACTCTTAAGTGAAATAAATAGGTCACACACGTGTAAACACCAAATAGTTTCTCTGGTGTGAGAAACTGAAAGCGTAAATAAGGATCAAAATGTAGAATCATTATTTTGCCATAGGAAGAAAAGGTCCAAAGGAGAAGGGGAAGGGGAAAGGAATAAATATGAGAAAAGGAAAAAATGGAAACAAAGTCTTTGTAAATAGGGAAGGGAGGAGGGGGTAAAGAGAGGGCAGGGGATTGGGGGAAAAAAATAAGAACCAAGATACATACAAATTCCCAATGATGAATGTCATGATATTGTATATCTAAAATGTACCAATAAACATAATGAATAAAAAAATTAAAAAGAAAAGAACTTATCCTATGGAGTTAGGCCACAGCTCTATTGCTAAAACATAAACTAAACGGTTCAAGACATGCTGCTTAGTCCTAAACTAACTCAGTTGAAAAGTTTCGTGGAACTAGGTGCACAGTACTATATCTGAAATCAGTGAGAAGCAGATGTGACCTCAGAAATTACCCAAGTTTGGAAAAAGGAGACATGTGATGTGTTCCTGAGAACTGAGCCACTGTTTTGGGAAGCAGGCAGCACAGTTAAAGTGTTTACAGTAGACTGTAACAGCAGTGGCCTGGAGTTGACTGCCCAGGTTCAAATCTTGTGTCTGTCACTTACTCTGAGAATTTAGATAAGAGATTTAACCTCCCTCAGCCTCAGGGACACCACTGGTTAGATAGAGCTAGTATCTCTCTGATCTCACAGGCTGTACAGACTAAGTAAATACAGGTAAAGTACCTACACAAGTGCCTACTACATGGCAGTATGGAACAAATACCGTTATCTGTTTCGGATTGGGAAGAATTTCATGACTAAAACAGAGAATTAGCTTTAATGTTATGGAAAATTGATTATATAATTATTTTGATTTCTCACAAGTGCTGTTCTCTGGTTCACAAAGCGGGGAGCCAGTTGATTTCTTTTTATTAGATATATTTTCTGTTGTAAGAGGCGTAATCATCTTGACTTCCATACTTGAAACCTTTTCCAAAGCAAGTGAATTATAAAGAATTGTGTTGAGAAACCAAACTCAGAGATGCCACTAAATCTGTAACTTAAAACATGTGTGCAGATTAAATCAAAAGTACCAGTGAGGAAAAAAATTTTTTGTTAATTCTCCTCAGGGGAAAGTATGTCCCTCTGTTTGGCAGACAATAGAAATAAGATTTTATTTTTTGCTAAAAGAACTAATATACTGATAAACTAAGATTTTTGCATCTCAAAAGAAAGATTTATATAGGGCAACAGGAAATTACAAGAAATGATTAGCAAGAAAAATTGGGATTCAAAGTAAGTTAGTCCAGAACCAAAGAAACAGAATTATTACACACAAGTTCATGGAACAATAGAAAGACTTTCATTAAAGAAGTCACTAAGGAGGAAGTGCTTCTAACAAAAATTCAAGATAAATTTCAGAGGCCCCCTCATGCTCTTCACAGGACTCTGATCTATGCAAGAAAAATATTCTTATAACATTATGTCACTAAAAATACATACTTTACGAACAATACTCTCTTGAGAGATAATGAGAAGATGACAGGGCCACTGGGATTTTAATTAATCCGGGAGTGATAACGCGATTACAGCCTGCGTCCAGGAGCCGCTGTGCTCATTCTAAATACATAGAGAGCGCACAGGGAGTGTTGGAGAGTAAAGCGCCAAAGGCGGCAGGACAGGAGGGTCGCCAGATGACTGCGAGGGACAGCGCCCCTACTTCTCTGGGTTAGCTTTCTGTCACGGCCGTGAGACTACGAGAAACCAACTTCAAAGGAGGAAAGCATTCGTGGCTCACAAATGCGGCGGTCCCAGCTGCGAAGGGGTCGGGGCAGCAGGTGCCCGACAGAACACGTCTCAAGGGCGCACCCCTCCTAACTCCTTGCAACTTCTTAGGCCCTTCTACAGTTTCTGCCAGTTCCCAGTAGCCCACTAGGGTATGAAACCCAGAACAGACTAAGCCACTGATGGGCTTAGGGCCTCAAGTCCATTTACCTCCTCAACCTCCACCTCTGACTCTGCTGTTGTGGAGACCACTTCTGGTCCACACCATCACGCTCCCCGGTGACCCTGCAGGCCAACCGCTGTCTCTTCGCTTCCCTGCACAGGTGAGAGCAGCATGTCTGCTGCTACAGCTCACCCCGCTGGGACCAGGCAGGTAACCCACTCTACAGTTCAGTGAACACAAACCAAGCTCAGAGGAGATGCTCAGAAGGTGAAGAAGGAGCTGAAGAATGCTCCCTGGATTGCTAATGTAGCAGGAAGTTTCATCTCCACAAACTCAAGTGGGAGAAGTGTCAACTCTTGTGTCTCTGGCTTGCTTGCCAACCTGTGGCACTATTCGAGGTAGTAGGTGGGCCTGGTGGGCGGAGGTTACGTCACTGGGGGTGAGCTCTAGAGGGAACCCTCCTGTCTGTACTTTCCACCTGCTGTGAGGTAAACAGGATTTCTGTCACATGCTTCCTACCATGATGAAATCACAGGCCCAAAGACAGTGAAGCCCAGCACCCTTGGAGTGAAATCATAACTTTAAAAAAAAAAAAAAAAAAAAAAAAAAAAAAAAAAAAAAAAAAAAAAAAAAAAAAAAAAAAAAAAAAAAAAAAAAAAAAAAAAAAAAAAGCGGGCCATGGCAGGGCACGCCTGTAATCCCAGCACTCTGGAGGCTGAGGCAGGAGGATCGCTGTGAGTTCAAGACCAGCCTGGGCTATGTAGTGAGTTCCAGGTCAGTCTCAACTACATAGTGAGACCCTGTCTCAAAAAAACCAAAAAATAAAATAAAATAATAAAAAAACTATTCCAAGTTGATGATCTCAGGTAGTTTGTTACAGTAATGGAAAGCTGATACAATAACTGAACTTCTCTTTGCTCCCTGCCTCCCACTTGAGCAACTAGCAGAATACATACTACTGCCAATTTAAGACATAGTTTTAGAGCTTCTCCATACTCTCTATTTGCGGCCTTTCTCTAACTCAGTCCCTTTCCTTCCCTTTTTATTTGTCTTTCTTCTCTAATAGGAACCAACAGCAGGAACTTCCATGAGTAGATCACAAGGGGAAAAATTCCTTCAGTGATCCCTGGACACTGTTCGCACTGTCTTTGAGAAGTACAATCTTGGGTGCTCGCCATCTCTTTGCACTGGGGCATGTTGAGAAGGCTGTGGGCCCAATTGGGTAATATACACTCCTCATCCTAACTCTGCGAGCTGCTTGAGGCTCCCTGCCACCTCGTGGATATATTCACACTCTCCTAAGGGAATCAGAAATTTGGGCTCCCGATTCTACAGAATTCAATCCATCATAGCACACTTCCTGTTGTCGGGGTTCAAGACAGCGTACACTGAAACATGGCATCTTGGCATTTGAGAAAATGGCAGATGTGGGACACTATTTAACGCTCCTTCTCCCCTGAACAAGTTAAAAGCCGGGGAAGCATCCTCTGACCTGCTCAAGCAGCCCATAAAACCTTATGAAGGAGACAAAAGCAATGTCTCTGAAGCAGAAGGGTCACAGAAGATTCTGAACAGGTCCTACTGAAGGTCCCCTCAGTGTATTACTATTGGTTCAGATCCCTTTTGTCCAATTATAGTTCTTTAGGATTATACACTGTTCATCAAACCTAAATATAAAGTGTGTGAGTATAATGTAAAATATGTAAGTCAGGTCTTTGTTTCCTATGAAGGCTTCCATGATACATAAAATGTGTACTAAATAAATCAGTGTGTTTTTCTCTTATTGATCTTTTTACAGGATCCTCAGCTATGAACCTAGGGTGGATGAGGAAAAGATATTTTGTCTTTCCTACATTTTCATTGCTGTAATATCAGGATACGAAGTGGTTTTCTCCAGTTTTTAACCACTGTCTTGAGTATTTGTGTGGCCATAGATTAGTATTTAAAAAGAAATAATTAGAAAAGGCACACTTTTCCAAGCATACATTTGATCAACTGACATAAATTGGAAGTTTCTAATTGTTATACATACAACTTTATTCATTATTGTATAACAACTATATGTTTCACTCACTAAAGTACAACATGCGCATAGAAATATACCCAAATAAATGTTGCCCTTTATTTTATTGTGCTACCATTTCAAATTGCTGTTTTACATAAATCAACATATTCTGCTTTAATGCACAGCTATGTTTCTGTATAGAAATGATTTTCAAGAATGATTACAAATGGCAACATGGGGCAGTACTTCAAAAACTTGTGGATTCCGATTCCTAGATCAGCTTCCTCATCTATCCACAATGTAACTTGAGATATGTTTTTAAATTTAAAATAAGACTAAAATACTTAAAATAAAGAGTAAAAATAGAATTTATCATATAAGATTGTTGTGAAATTTGCGCACTATAACATTTAAAGTTCTGGGAGCAACCTCTGGTACTAAGTAACTACAGTTAAAATGTATTCTTGGTATTATTGTCTCTGAAAGCACAATCCTTTTCTATTCTCCCAATACTGGGAATCGAACTCAGGACCTTGTGCTTGCTGGGCAGGTGCAGAGCCACTGAGCTACACCCCCAGCCCTGGAAACACGATCTTGATATCATCTTGACCCAGGAAAAGTGTGCTTTCCTTACAAGGCTGATCTTCTTTGGATAATGTCTCCTGAGACCCAGACATTTAGGTATATCTTACAGATCAGTCAGGCATTTCTTCTCTGCTAGGTCAAGGATGAAAATTTTGTACCCCAAAGTGTATAAAAGAATGAGGTCATCTTTCTGGCTTCTAAATTTTTTCCCAACATTTACATAAGCACAATATAAAAGAGCTCTCCTAAAGAATCAAAACTTTCCAGTGGCTTACCTCATGTTCAATGGTAAAGTTAGAAAGCAATGATAATAATCGCTTATATTTATATGCCTCTTTAAATTTTATAAAGCATGCATAGTGGTTTCCTAAGGCTGCCATAACAAAGGACCACAAACTGGGTGCTTAAAATAACAGAAATCTGTGATTTAACGCAATTGCGTTATTAACGCAATTCTGCCATGGGTTAACATATTGGTTTTCTCTGAGGGCTATGAGGGGAAGTTTGCTCTGAACCACTCCTGCGTTTTATTGGTGATTAACAATCCTCAGCATTCCTCTGCTAGTAGGCCCGGTAGTCCCATCCTTACCTCTATCTCCTGCATCTTCCTTGTAGCTCTGCATTTTCATGGCCACTTCTTTATAAAGACGCTAACCGTACTGGATGAGGTGCCATCCTACTCCGGCAGGACCTGATTTACTTGATTATTCATTAGTACCTGTTTATAGCACATAATGTTTTCACTCCTTGTGCAGAACTGGTACACGTGCATAATACATCCCTTCCCTGGCCCGTGCATCACTTGAGCCTCTCCCTTATTTTGTACATGTGTGCAATCCACAATGTTTACAATCTTTGTATTTAGTTAATATGTAAACAATACATCTTGATTCTTCTTTTAATCCTCTTTCCACACCCTCCTTCTTCCTCTCTCCATCTCCTGATCCCCTTTCCCTTTGAGAAAGATCTCTCTCCCTATTTCCTATGACTTATCTTTATTTTGCTCTTTATTAATACTTTGGCTTTGTAACATAAGAGAAGCCACGTGATAGTTTAGCTTGCGTGTCTGATTTATTTCACTTAATCTTATGGTCTCCAGGTGCATCCATTTTCCCATGAATGTCTCAAGTTTATCTTTACAGCAGAGTAGTACTTCATGGTGGGTAAGTACCACATCTTCTTTATCCATGCATCTGTTGATGGACACAATGGCTGCCTCCAAGACCTAGGCTGTTATGAACTGGGCTGCTATAAACATGGCTCTGCATGCATCACTGTAGTATATTGTCTTTAACTCTCTCAGGAAGATACCTAGAAGGGGAACAGCTAGGGTCAAATAGAATTTCTAGTTTTGGTTTTCTGAGGAATCTGTGCACTGATTAGCACATTGGGTGTATTAGTGCACAAGCCCATCAACAGTATAGAAGGCTCCTTTTTTCCCTCAGCCACACCAGCATTTGTTATTATTTGATTTCTTACTGATGGTCATTCTTTCTGGGGTAAGAAAAAATCTCAGTTTTTTTAAAATTTGCGTTTTTCTAATGGACAGCAACGTTGAGCATTTCTTCATGTATTTCTTGGCCATTTGTACTTCTGTGAAGAATCTATTCATTTCACTTTCCTGTTTTTTGATTGGTCTTTCATTTGCAAGGGGTCTAATTTTTTTGAGTTCTCTAGATATTAGTCCCGTCTAAAGTATATTTTTCCCCATTCTCTAGGTTAGTTTTTAACTCTGATAGTTGTCTCTTTTGCTGTAGAGAAGCTTTTAAATTTGGTGTGATATACCACTTGTTGACTCTCATTACTATGGCCTGTGTAGCAAGGGTTCTCTTCAGAAAGTCCTTGCCTGCACCTATGTCTTCAAGAACTTTACGGTATAGCCTAACTAACTGACGTAGTTGTATCCACAATCATCCTGTTTTAAAATTACCTCTCATTCTGAATACCGGGAGTTACCTTTTGGGGAAGGCAAAATTCAACCCATAACAAGACCTTAACAGCAATTCATAAAGTAAGAATTATTCCTGTTTATATATAAGGAAGCTGGAAATTCAATAATTTGTGCCTTCTCCGGTGTGACAGCTATTGCTTGGGTGAAAGGCTGGTCTTAGGATTCAAAGTTTAATGCCTTTTAACACTTGCATAACCATTACAATAACAGCTTTCATTTATTGTTTGTCTACCAATTACCATAAACTTTATATATAAATCAGTGTAGCTTTGCTTGCAAATAACAATAGAAACAAAAGTCCGTTACATTGTCTTACACTGCAAAGATATCACCTTTCTTATATTTCCTTTCATTTCTAAACAACTCACTCCAAAAGCCAATAAGACAAATCAGCATTTGCAGAGGGAGGAGAGCAGGGAGGAGCATGCAGAGAGCTCTGAGCAGCTTCGGAGGGGCTGCAGGGCAGGGAGGGAAGTGAGCGGGGCGGGGTGCAGACCCTCACCAAGGCGAGGAAGGCATCTGTGCAGACTTTAGAGAATGCCTTTCTGTGATATTCCTGCCCAAAACACACAATCCAAATCTAATCGAGAAAAATGCCAGACAAACTCAAGCTGAAGAGGGATGTGCTACAAAAATAACTGGAATGTGAACCTTCTAACGTGTCACTACCATGAAAGTCAAAAACTGGAGGACGGTTCTCGATTGAAAATAGCAGAGGAGGGCGGAAACAAATGCACTGCAAAATTTTGAACTGGATTATTTTGCTAAAAATGTTATGATTGTGACAATTGGAAAAAGAACATAATTTAAGGATAAGATGAAAGTAATGAGTCATTGTTAATATAATAATTTTGATATTTCTACTCAGGTTTTTCAGGAAATCTGGAGAATGTTCTTCTCTCAGGAAATAAAATATTAAGGAGCAATGGAGCATCATATTGGCAACTTGCTCTCAAATGGCTGAGGAATAAAAGGGTGTTGTATCGTTATTGGGGAAAAAAGTTAAGGTTTGATTTAGTGGCTTAGAGAAAGCACACTTTCTGTCTTCTCTTTTCCACTGTGTCAACTTCATTATGAGGCTGCTCCCCTTTATGATCACAAAACAGTGGAGAAAGAAGACAGGGCTGGGACTGGAGGAGAGAAGGAAAGCGTGAGAGCGAATGAGACCACTTTCAGAACCTGCCTAGAAAGAAGTAAAAGCTAGGAAGCCTCCTCATTCCTGGAAATCCCCAGAAAACAACTTCAGTCTCACTTCCCTCAGCCAAGTCAGGTAGTGACTCCTGGGCTGTCCCTCTTGGACAAAGAAGGAGACAGTGTTCATTAATTTAGGCTTGCCCTGCTCACTGCTGTTACCAAAACACATGGCCTTCTTGTGGGGGAGATTTGAGCAGCTGAATGAAAATGTAGGTACTAACCAAAAGATGGTGGAAAGAGAGGTTGGGCAGGCAATTATAATTCCACACTAAGGGTCAATGTACTGTTAAAGTTAAGAGCTTACTGGAGCCAGTCTATCCTGGAAAGGTTTTGGTACAGTTCTTTTCCTACTATGAGATTTTACATTTTCTTCAAACCTGTTCCCCAAAATTGCTCATCTGTGAAATGATGATAATCCTAACTACAACTATTTTATGATTATTGTAAAAATTCAATGAATTTGAAAACATAAAGTACCCAGAATAGTGCCTACTGCAGAGTGAGTATCCAAAAAGCGTTGTCTATTATCTCATTTAATACTTTCAAGCTTTCATTTTACAGATAATATATCGATTCAACAAAGAGCTACTGAATGCTTATTCTGTTCTAGAGAGGCAGCATGCCACCACAATCCCGACAGACTGGATCTTCTTATGACGAATTTAAATAAACAGCTCATTCAAGGTCAGACAGTAGCTGCAGAGGTGGGATCTGAAGTTGAGTTTCTCACGTTCTCCCTTTCCCTGCAAGGTTGGGCTATTGTATAAGAGGAGGAGGTCATGTTGCCTATTGAAGGTGTCAGGTAAAAAAAGCCAAAAACCAAGACCAGACCAGAATCACTACAAGCCTTTACTGTAGGGACAATCTACCGGGCCACCTCTGAACAAAGGAGACAGAGCGCATTATGGCCGAGACAGGGAGCACTTCTTATAGGACTGGGGTGGGGCTTACAGGAGCTGGGGAGGAGTTAAGTGAGGTAGTATTAAGAGATTGGAGAAGCCTTGACATCACTAGGAGGGGCTTTTGGCATCACTGGTTACTCAAACGTAGCAAATACCTGGTTACTTTTTGGTGGGAGGAGAGGCATCATGGGAAGAACAAGGCTGTCCTTTGGTAGGTGGGAGAAGCCATTCTTCTTAGGTGAGAAGCAGGGCGTTATGGGAAGGGGAATAACTGCCATTTTAAGTCAAGGGAAATCTTACAGAAGGTAGACAGAATGATAAAATAAACGACAGTGCTTGAAGTGACATTGTTCTCCACCTCTTATATTGCCACATATTTATAAAGTTTGTGAATTTGTAAAATCTGTGGTTGTCAATGATTTCAGAAAACACGCTAGAATAGAAAGATTTTATTTGGCTTTTAGCTAACATTTAATAAGCAGTACTCTATACCACGTTCTACATGTTATCTTCAGTAAGATCCTGAGAAGACGTTATTACAGATGAAGAAGTCAAGGCTTAGAGAAACATAGTGACTTTCCTGAGATCACAGAGTAGTAGCTAATGGAGCTATGATTCCAGCCTCGGTAAATCCTGCTACTAATATTTTCTCCCTCACCCATAAGATGCTTTAAGCTGCAGCAAATAGTTGATGCTTAGTTTATTGACACTTCCTGGCCAACAGCTATCTGTCAAACACTGTCTTAAATAAATATAGTTACAGAGAACTGGATAATTCCAACCTTCCAGGTGATCTCTGGTAGTCCAAAAGAGGAGGGTCAAATAGGAAGTCTTACGTAAAATTACTCATGTAGGACCAATGACTGCTGTAATAACGGAAAGTAAGTTCAGTTTCTACAGCAAATGTCAATTGAGCATGGATTTTAATGCATAGAAAAATTATATATATATGTCCTACTTCATACATGTATAGTTCAATTATAATGGCAAGATAAGCAGTAGTTTAAATGAGAAAAACAAAAAGGCAACCTCCACTTATTGGTGAAATGAGCTGATTTTATGACATCTCCCCAGAATATCCATTGGCAGGGCAGGAAAATGAGGCAAAGAGTACAGCAAGTGTTTGTGCTGGTCATCTACTCCCACCTTTCTCCCACGTGTGCCTCCTTTCTGTTTTTCTTCCCTTTTTCTGCGCTCACGATTCCTTCCTTTGTTTTCCCTTCTTTCTGTACATTTAACTTTTTCTCTGCCTTTGTCTTAAGCCTGATAGTGGTCCCCAGGGCTTTGCCTACCCTGCTGCTGACATCTGGGGCTAAAGCATTTGTAAACCTGTGTTCTGGGTGATGGGCCATCAAATGGAATCCCTGACTAGTTGCGATTATTAAAGCTCCTGTGGAATTTCTCACTATGGTGTTAATGGAATGATCTGGCCCCTTGCCCTCAGAGCTATTGCTTTGGCCTCCTGCAGACCCTTGTCTGCAGTTTCAATTGAAGAGTTACCCCTTACATCTTCAAAGAGTCTTCCACTGATTTGCTACAATCAAGGTCATCTCTAGGCAAATTTTTTCCATTGGCTACTGGACTTTAAAGCCTCCTCCCTAATCACAGCCATTTTCTCCAACTCAGCCCATTCAGTGACCAGCCCATTCTCTGGCCACCCATCCTTAAGAAGTGTACTCAGTCCTCTTCTGGATGGCATTAAATACTCTGCTCTTTTTCACTCCGTGTCTCCATTCTAGTCTAACCTCTTATCTTACATTCTATTCCCTGGGGACTTCTTTGTCTGTTGGATGACAGCTAACTAGGCTGAGAAACTAATCCATATTAAAGGGATAATAAATGATCAACAATGTTTCTTCTATCTCTCCCAAATCCTCAGTATGCTTTCTAAAATTTTATTTCTCAATCACAGATAATACCTCCACTGAGCAACTGCCATGTGCCAAGCTTACATAGATTATATAGATTTTATATTGACTCACTTAGCCACATAACAGCCCTAGAAATTAATAAGTAGTAGTATCAGCCTTAGTTAATAAAGAAATTGAGGCACAAAGAGGTTAAACCATTCACCCAAATACAAACGCAAACCAAGTGACAGGGTGTCGGGCCCCGCACCTCTACTCTTCCCACTGTCAAATCCTGTCAGTCAAGCCTGCTGGTAGACAAATTATTCCTCTTTTTACTCTGAGCTCCCTTGCAAGAAATATCGTCCATTTCTCCACTCTTCCTGACACTATTTGAAATATCCATTCTCTTGAGAGTCCTTCTCCTTCTATAAAAGCATTCAGGAAATGGTATGCAAAAATATGATGCCTTGTTATAAAGATTACTTTTAACTGAAGACATTTGTGGGGTCTTTTTTTGTTTTGTTTTGTTTTGTTTTTCCTCATTGAATTTATTGGTATATTTTAGGTATACAGTGCAGTTACATTCATTATTGGGATCCTGTACCTCTACATGACATGTCTTGGTTCTCATTTTTATCCCTTGTCCCTGCCCTCCCTTCACCCCCTCTTCCCCTCCCATTTACAAGCACTTTATTTCCATTTTTTCATTTTCTCCTATTTTTTTCTTTTTTCTTATTACCCTTCCCATTTTCCCTACACCTTTAGCCCTTTTCTTCCTATATCACATTGTCGATTATCTCATTAAAATCTTATGTACAATTATAGTTTATTCACACCAGAGCGAACTGAAGATATTTGAAAGGCAAATTCTTCAGACAGATATTTGAAAGACAGATTATCCAAAAGGAACTCAGTTGACACCAGTCTCTTCCCTGAGATTCTTCATTCAGGAAAAATTAATTTGTATCACTATGTGGGAAAAATTTTTACCAGCTATTCCTCAGACAAAGGTCTAATATCTAGAATATATAAAGAACTCAAAATAATCAGACCCCCCCAAATAGAAAGACCCAATTCAAAAACGGCATCTGAAAAGAGCAGACATTTCTCAGACAAAGAAGTAAAAGCAGCAAATAAACATACGATATGAAAAAATGTTCAACATCACTGATCATTCGAGAGATGCAGGTGAAAACAACACTGAGATTCTACCTCACCCCACAAAGAATGACTGCTGTCAGGAAATCAATCAATAATAAATGCTGGCTGGGTTGTGGGGAGAAAGGAACCCTTCTTCATCGTTGGTGGGAAAGTAGACTGGTGCAATCACTATGGAAATCAAAATGGAGATACTTCAAAGAACTGGGATTAGAAGCCCCATTTGACCCATTTTATATTGACCCATTTGACCCATTCCTCTGAGGGGTATCTTCCCAAAAGAATTAAAAGAATCATACTACAGAGATATATGCTCACCCATGTTTCTAGTGACACAGAATAGCTAAAATTTGGAAGTAGCCCAATTGTCCATCAACTGGAGACTTGATAAAGAAGATGGGATTTTTTAAAAATAAAATGGAGTACTACTCAGCCATAAAAATATGAGAAACTAGAGACATGTATAGCTAAGTGGATGCACACTGAGGCCATACTCTTAAGTGAAATTAGTAAGCACACATGTGCAAATACCAAATAGTTTCTCTGGTGTGAAAAACTAAAAGTGTAAATAGTATCAAAATGTATAACTGATATTGTGTAATAGGAAAAAAAGTCTAAAAGAGTAGAGGAAATGGGAGAGGAAGGGGAAAGATAAAAAGGGAAAAGAAAAAATATGTGAAAAGGTGAAACATGGAAACAATGTCTTTGTAAACAGGAAAGGGTAGAGGGGGTGAAAGGAGGACTGCGGAATGGGGAAAAATAAAAACCAAGACCTGTCATGAAGATACACTCCTGCGTGAAATAAAGAAGGCACACATGTGTACATACCCAATAGTTCTCTGGTGTGAATAATCTGCAATAGTACAGAAGATCCTAATAAGATTACTGACATGGAGAAATGGGAAGAAAGGAGCTAAAGGTGTAGGGAAGGTGGGATGTAGGGGAAGTTGGGGAGGGGAGGAGGGGGTGAAGGGAGGGCGGGGACAAGGGGAAAAACTGAGAACCAAGACCTGTCATGTAGAGTTACAAGATCCCAACAATGAATGTAACTGTACTGTATCGCTAAAATGTACCAATGAACTCAATTAAAGCTAGAAAAAAAAACAAGACTTGTCATGTAAAAGTACAAGAGCCCAACGATGAAAGTAACTGTACTGTATACCTAAATTATACCAATAAACAACATAAAAAACAAAAAAGAGAGAAAACTGAAAGTTGATGCCACACTCGAACTTTGCACAAGCTATCATCTATTTTTCTAAGGGCCTTTTCATCTTTTCCCAAGTCATTTACTCTCAGCTAAACTGCAAATAACCCACACTGATGAAGTGGATAGAAAGCATGTATAAAGGTGTTCAGATTAACTGATGTGTTTTCTTTTTCATTCCCACTTTCCTTTCTGTGCTACTTTTCCTCCCTCAAGTAATAAATACATTGTATGCTTCTCTCTTATTAGTCTGTCTGCTGTCCTTTCATTTCACTGAGTCAGTCATCAAATCCTCTCCATACTGCAGGGCCATGGCTTATTTTCTATTGTTTAGTAATTCAAGTAAAAAAAAATTATCCTTAATAGTTTTAACAGAAATGTTACAGAGAGGACTGCAATCAGTCCAGCTTGGGTTATACACCCCATCCTAAACCAGTCGCTACAACTAGGAAAAAAGGAAATTCAGTATTTAGCAGGCTGCCCTCCATGTCCATCCCTGTTGTAAGGGAGGGAGTAGTGGGAAAAGGTGTGAAGTAAGCCTGAACCACCTGTGATAGCTGATTGTGTCACCTTGAGTAAGAAATACCCCAGTACATGTGATCAGCATAGCTCTTCAACTGACTGAGGGGACTTACTGACGATTTGCTGGGATTTACAAGGTGTGAGCAACAGAAAGGGCTTGCTGCCCAAATGGCACAAAAGGAGCACAGAGAAGGAAGACTCACTGCTCTTCCCTCAGAGGAGCTCCAGTCTCCACCTGCACCTTGGGCATCGTCTCCTGGCTTCCAGCCCAGACTCTTCAGCTCCAGCACGGGCTCGTCAGCTTCCACCTCGCCATATGGACTCATACTGGAAACTGCCGTGAGCTCCAGGCCTTCACCAGGGTCGTTTAGATCCCCAGGGCACAGACCTTTCTCACTCTTCTACGTCTGCCTCTGGGGACAGCCACTGTAAACCCATCTTGTAATTTCTCATGTATTTGCCTATCTTGCATCAAATCTATTTCTCTAGTAAGTACAGGCTGATAAACTAATAAATGGAATAATAACCCACAGGAGGCAGGGTTATCTCTTTTTAGAAAGAATAGGGGATGCTGAGCAGATCACATGCTTCTGTTGCATTCCACCCCTTGTCTGGATCACATCTGTACCATTTTTTCCTCATTTATACCATTTAAAATAATCTCCCCATGAACTGATCTACTGCCAGCCAAAAGAGATTCAAAAGTTTTACCACAGACATGTCCAGTATCATGTTCAGGGCTATGCTCTCCATCAAGTAAATAAGGCCCTTAATACCATAGCAGCCCACGAAATTATCCACCTTGATTCACTCAGCACACAATAGTGACAGTTAAACAAGAGCTTCATTTAGAAATTACCTACCATAAAATTAGTTACTGTTCCAAACATATATTCTATCCTCCCAGGCAGGGATTGCAGATTCCCTACTCAGGCAGGGAAGTGGCTCGCAGGTCAGCTAACATAACCGGTCCTGCTGTATCCTCTGGAAAGACCAACCTGGCCTATTACCCTTACTAAACACACATTCCTTTCCGGGCTTTCAATTCTGTTGCAGCCGAATTTCTATTGAGGGATTAAGTTTCAGGGGCAAACTGTAGATGTGGGATTTGGAAAATAAATACCTTAAAATTTCACTTGAGCTTTGCCTAGTTAACAGTGTAGAAAAGCCAAAGAATAGTAAGTGAAATCAGAGAACTTGTCAAGGCAGAGTATGGATCTGGGTGAGGGTTAAAGTTACTCTTGCTGTTTGCGACCCTCAGTTTAATGCCCTCCTTCAGGAGAGCTTGATCCTCATGTTGCTTTCAGCTGGCCCATCTTAAGCCTGGGCTGGGACCTTTATTATAATGTTATAAAATTTATTGAAAATTTTAGAAGCAATCAGTAGGGGAGGTTATGCTTGAGTGGGAGAGGAAGTACATGGGAATTGTCTACAACTTCTACTTGATTTTGCCATGAATCTAAAACTGCTTTGAAATAAAGTTTCTTAATTTAAAAAATAATAAAGTCCACCCATCCCTGTATTCTAGCACAAACCTTCCAAAATTAGAACTTTAATGGGCATATTTCTATGTCAAGAAACAAAATCTCCAGGCAAACAAAAAAGAAACAAGAACTCCTAACAAGCTGCTTTGCTGCCACTTAGTAAGACTCTCCTGCTCCTGGGCAGGGCAGGGATGTCCTCACTGCTCTACACCTTATGTGGTTCAGCTGAGCTCATCTTTTAGACTGACTTACTTGCTGCACACCCCTATTCCTGATTTCAGTGCCAGTCTGCCAGTCTGTTGGTTGTGAGCAAAAAGAATACTCCAGCTAACAAATAATAAAGAGGAAAGAAAGAGAGAAACGGAAGATACAAAGGAAGGAAAAAAGGAAGGGAGAGACAAACAGAGGAATGAAGAAAGGAAAGAAGGAAGGAAGAAAAAACACACAATGGAATTTACTGGCAAATTCAAATTGTCTCACATACTGGCAGAAATTGGACCATACAATTTCAGTAAGAACAGAAGCAGGGTAATTGTAGGGATCATGCTGTTGGAGAATAACAGACCGTCTCTCCAGAGTGCTGTTGCCAGAGTGGAATGATTCCTCCATTTTCTGCTCTATGCCATTTAGTTTAAGATTCAAGTTTCTAAGCCGGAGATTGTGATTGGCTTGGTGTGAATCACATGCCCACTCCTGCATGAACTTAGGAAGAAGTGAGAAATGTGGGGTGGAGCCATTTGTCTCCGATGGGCTAAGTATGCGTCTTGAATCCAGTCCTGTGACCGAATCAACTCATGGTAACAGAATGGGTTTCCTTGCGGAAAAAGAATTTTTGCCTAGAGAAAGGGAAAGTGACACTGGAATGGCCACCTTAACAAATCCCTGCTACAGTATTACGTATGGTACTCAATACTTCGCACTTCATTTCATGGTATATGTCCAGCATTCTTTTCCCCCCGCTGTAGTAAGACTCAAACCCAGGACCTTGTGCTGGCAAGGCAGATGCAGTACCACAGAGCTAAATCCCCAGCCTCTACATCTACCATTCTTGCTAGACTTGATTTGGCTTTAAGCAACAACCCCAATGCCATTAGAAAACTAAACACAATGAACTCTCAAAAAACTAGTTTTCTATTGCTTGCGTAAATTTCAGAATTACTAATAGGGATCTACTAATATTGCTCGATACTTTAAAGTGATGATATAAATTGAGGACTACAATTTAGAATAAATAGTTCATCTAAGCATATGAAATCACTCCAACTGAAGATCATAATCTTACAATTGAAAGGACACCTAGAGTTCACATTCTACTCTTTCCCTCATCCTCAGAATCACTCTGTTGCACCTACCATACAGATGCGCCACAATACAGAAAGATCTTTTCCACAATCCACAGAGTCTTATCTCAGTGAAACATGGGTTCTATGAAGATTATTTTAATATGAGAATTAAGTATACATCAATTAAACATATTTCCTTAGTAACTGAACATTCAAAAAACAGGTTGTGAAGTCGCAATCCCCACTGCACTATGCGTGGCCTACATCATTTCATGAAATGGGAACATCAGTATTTTGTTCCTGGCTGATCTCATCGGATTGGCTGCTGGACTGATCTATTGGATTGGCTAAATCCAATAATGTCTATAAGGTTTAGCACAGTTTCTCGCATATTATAAAACTCAATAAATAGTATTGCTCTGATTTGATATTTGAATATGCCCAAGGAATATCTTACAGTAGTCACACAGGTTATGAATAACCTGTTAGAACAGTCATGTTGGAATCTGCTGCTTTTCCAGCTCTGATCCCATTAACAATATATTATCAGTCTTATTAATAACTGCCATTCTATCTTTTACACAAATATTAAGGTATGCCTTTTAGCCTTAGGCCTTTAAATCCTGTGTTCATTAATTTGTGCTCTTATAAAGTCATTTTCTGTCACTCTTTATTTTTCTTCATTTAGGTGAATTACACCGGGAGGAGCTCCATGCATTTAGCAACTCTGCCAGAAATGTTTCTTCACCTGTTGTCAAAGGATGGATTTCTACTGTCCACTGAGTTTTGAAATTAAAGTGTAGGAATAAAAATATGTAGTTTGTTGAACTAGAATCACTACAAATCTCTGTGCTTCTCATCCACTTTTCTCTCTTTCCCGCTTCTGTTCTCTGCGGGCCTGAGGAAAAGCCTAGACATCAATACAGACATAACTGCCATCTCGGTGTGACTGTTACAATAAGTCAACTTGGCTAGAAACATCCAGAGGATTAGTCAAACGCATTCTGGGTAGGTCGTAGAGCGATGACCTTGGCCACTGTCCATGCGCCCAGCGGTTCCTCTGCAGGGCTCCTCCCCTCCTCGGCCTCCCAGCTGCCATGAACTCAGGAGCTTCGCTGTGCCACACTGTTCTACTGCATTTTCTTGGAGGCGGCCAAACCATAGACTAAATTCTCTGAACCCCAAGCCAAGCGGAACCTCTCTCTCTACAAGTTGAAGATGTCAGCAATGGGAAGGTTAACTGGTACACCAGTGCCTCGCGGGAAGTGTGCAAGTTGGGACATCGCGTAAGGTAGAGTGGATAAATGAGGCCAGTCACGTGTTGGAGAACAACTAGGACATCTCCTGCTGTGCTTCTCCACGGATCGGTTAATACAGCTCCAGCTTGGAACCCTCTCTAGACACCAGGACAAAAAATTGCTTTCTCTCACCCTTCCCTTATGTCAAATTTTTCAGAGTGAAGATGTAAAATTTTAAGGTAACTTCTTTTAATGAACTCTCTTTAGTGAAGAGCTTTTAATGCTATGATTAAAAAATTGAAGTTCTCCCAGGATGTTATAGCTCTAATCATGACATAATCCATGATCTATGCAGTAGGAAAGTAAATGTCTCAAAATTAAAGAGAAAAAGTAATGATATGCTTCCTGTGTGAGAAGCATATCATTATTATTGTTTTTATTATTTAATTGAATGAAAATAGTACTAATAATATCATGCAGATTTTCCCTTGCGGTGCTAGGAACTGAACCCAGGGCCTCAGGTAAGCACTGTACCACTGAGCCACAGCCACAGTCCCAAAGCAAGTATTTATTCATCTATTCATTCAATAAATATTTATTAAGCCACTTCTTTTTTCTAGATGATGGAAACAATAGTGCAAAATGCAGGTAGAATCTGTGCCCTTGTACACATAAAATCAGTATGGAAAACTGGTCCTTGAGCCCTTGAAATGGAGGAGACTGGAGGCGCAATGGAAGTACACAGAAGGAACCTTTCACATGGGGGCTATCAAGGAAGGCTTCTTAGGGAAGACTACGGTCAGGAGTGAGATTCAGCTGCGTTAAAAGGAAGGCGAAGAAAAGAGAGCAAAAGCAGAGAAATTCATGGGCACACATGGCCTATGTGAGAAGCTCTCACACTGCTTGGTAACAGGAAACATTCAAAAACCCTTGTGGAGTGAAAGAGTGGAGAAAGGATACTATACTGGAGAAATGAAAGAAATTCATCACAACTAGAGGGGAGTGTGCAGGCTAAGAAAATGCGCAAAGTGAGGCAGCAATGGCTAAGTGAGGCCAGATCATGCGACCCACCAAAAGAATCAAAATGTTGTCCGTTTAGGGCAGTGGTAAGACACTGAAGGGTTTGAAACAAGATAATGATACAAACGGATCTCCCTTTTAGAGCTATCACTCTGACTCTATTGTGGACAAGACTTAGAAGCAAAATAGAAGATAAGAAGACTGTTTAAAAGTCTATGGAGTGATCCAAACAAGAGAGGACAGTGACCAGCACAAGGATATAGGGGTAACTTGTATGAATCTGAGAAATATTAGGTTTTCAGGAAAATGTTTTGAGTCAGTAGAGCAGAAGCAAGGAGGTCAAGGAGGAATCTGAAGATTCGGGTCCACATGGCAACCTCATTCAGTAAGCAAAGTAATGGAAGAAGGGCAGGCTTGTCAGGAGACTGGCAGCAAAACCCAGATTGCTTCCAGTTGAAGAGTGACAGGTCAAAAGAACGGAAGTAGCATATACATCCTTCTTTCGGGAAGGTTTGCTATAAAAATAAAGAGAAAGCTAAGGCAGTAACCAACGAGAGATACCGTACGGTGTCAACGGGAATGGCTGAAGCGCAGATTAGAAAGAATGGCGAAAAGGAGAAAAGTTAAAGGTACAAGAAAGGAGGAACACAACTCATAGAGCAAGACTTCGGAAAAGTGGGAACGATAGTTCAAGTAATGGAAATGTCCACTGAGAGGACATCTGTTTGAGAAATGTGTGTTCTACAGAAACATGCAGCAGGTCGGGACAGACACAAACGCAACTGTGTGGATGCGGAGAGAGGAGTTTGAAGGAGACCTTGGCTGGTGGCTTCTGCTTTCTTTGTACAGTAGAAAGTGGGGTTGTGGAATCAGAGCAGGAAAGAAGGTGGTTGTAGTGGAAGTTGAGGGAGAACAGAGGCTCGAGGAAAAAAACAAAACAAAACAGCACATTAGGAAAGTAGAGCAAGTTAATCAGGTAGCACTGAAATCCCAGTAGACTCTGGAGATCTTAAGGATGCGGTTGTACTTATGTTTAGAGTTGCATACTTGCAATAGTTTTCAGTATCCCAGAGGCAGGCTCAATGTGGCAAGCTGTCAGGTAGAACCAATCAGATGACTTTTCTAGATTCAGAAGACAGCTGGCTACCTTTTCCCTGGCTTGTGCAGGAGTCAAATCTATAGACTAAGAGAGGTTTGTATAAAATTGACCCTATTGCAAAAAACCACTACCCAGAGTCAAGAGAACAGAAGTAGTGGGAGCAGCAAGGACTGACAGTCAGACCTGAAGTTACGCCTTCTCTGCCCAGTCACAGGGCCTCGATTCTCTAAACTCTAGAGTAGAAAAGTTGTGTGAGATATTCTCCTCCGAGTCAGCAATCAAAACTTCTGTGGAAACTTCACTGCTCACCTGGACCAAGGAGAGCACCGTGAATTGGAGAAAACACTTCACAAAAGCAAAACAGAGGGGCAAACCTCCTGAAAACCTCTTACGTTAAAGAGCAGAGATCCCCCTGCCTACCCCTGGGGCCGCTTCTCCCCTTCTGACTCCCCTGCATTCGGCCTGCAGCTCGGCAGGTCGGTGCCATCTTTGGGTGGATCTAGCAAAGCGGCTCTACTGCCTGTGAGGTATCACAGCGAGGAGGCGGTAAACTGCCTCGAGTTGCTGATGTGGGAAGTATCCTCCAGATAAATGTCCTTTCGGGGGGAGGGGAGAAGACATATTAGGGGACGAGAGTAATAAACCTTTCTGTAACTCTGAAATTAATGGACACGCCGTTTAAAAGCCAAATCAAAATAATGTTCTTTTTTTTTTTTTAAAGCGCCTTTCCTAGAAACTCGGGCCAGAGAGTACAGGAGGGAATTTTCTTTCATTTTCCTTCTCTGCCAGATGAGTAATTTCAGAACAACTGCTGAGTGCCGAACAATAAGACATTAAAGGGCCAAAACTGGAGAGTCTTTTTTTTTTTCACCACAACACCCTCGGGTAGCTGTTCACTGTCTCTGGCAGACAAAATTATTTTCCAGCCGGCTCCTGGAGGACCATCTATAAACAAATTAGAAATTTCAAAGGGTTTGTTTTCTGCCTTCTGGCTGCCAGTAGGGGCCGTTCCCTTTGTGTCCTTCATATGAAAAGGTAATTTAACAAAGAAAAAAGAGAGAGAGAGAGACAGCCTCAGTTCGAAACAGACAACATGCACACCCTCTTCCCCTCCTGTCTTCCCTGTCTATTGTCATGTTTGGTCAGTTTTCTGTCAAAACAACTTTCATCATATGCACTTTCAGTCCTGCAGGGCTCCAGGAGCAGGGGAGACAAGCTATTTTCCTACAGCAGTTCCATCAATAAGAAGAAAATGGGAAGTGAGTACTGATTTATGGCTGATTCTTCCCAACAAATGGCAGTGCTGAGTAAATGCCCACCAGGCTATACAAGGAAGGAAAGGGAAAAATGTGTCTATTCCCCACCCAGCTCAGCTTCAGGACCCAAGCAAGCACAGCTAGAAAACAAAAGAGATCTTAAGCATGTTACAACAAACAGCTTGTCAAGTGAGACACAAGGACATATTTCAGTGGAAAGGAAAAATCAAGTCTGTTCCACCTCGTGCCAACTCAAAACAGGAGTTAAGCTGAGTATCTGGCATAACTAAAAACTTTCCCCCTCAAAATGTCCTAACTGGTAGAAAACACCGAGTACACCGGTGTATGGAGTGCACATACCTCTCTCCACAGGAGAGAGCCAGCACAACTGGTCCCAGGTTCCTACTAAGGAAACTGGGACCTAGAGGATAGGGAGGATGTGTCTCCAGAGACACAGCAAATGATCCTGAAGACAGGATCCACAGGCGAGGGTCACCGCTCCCTGTTTGATGTGGCCCAAAGTCAGCATATGGAAAATGAGATGCTTTCTTGGGTTTTGGCATGAAAAGTCCATTTTCTCATTATCTTAGTTTTCATTCTCTGGGATTGATTTGGGGCTTGGCTGGCAGTCAAGAGCAGGAGAACAGGAGGATCGCAAATACAGCTATTTCCAGCATGCTGATTCTCTCTACTAATCATGGTTTAAGTGGCATGACAAATCTAGAGTTGGCTTTCTAGGGTCCCATTCAGAGGTTTGCACTTTAAGGTGAAGAGGTCTTAAAAGCCTTCCTAGCATGGTGCATTTCATTTAAGGACATTCTTGGCTCAGGAAAACCAATTTGAAGCTATTGGAAGTAGGCCAACCGAGAGAGAAAAAAAAGCACTCTATGGCCTTAATTTGATTCTTGGTATTTTCCTTTAAAAATTAAGATTTCATTTTCCAATCCTATGTCTTCAGAGTATTTTAGTGTTGCAGGTACATTTCTAAGAGCAGTACCAGCTTGGGTCCACAGAGAGAATGAAAAGGCTGTATGAGCAGCCCCAGCCTGGGTCTGGGGTGCCCGTGTATGCGTGCACGTCTGTGAATGTGCCTGCTGCTCGGGGAGGTGAAATTGATTGTGCAGCAGAACATAGTAAATGAAGTGGATATGCAGACATAAACGTGACATTGCAATCCAGCTATGGCTCAAAGAAAACTTCCCTCTGCTGCCTCAATTAGGCACAATTTTCAGAACAATGTTCAGGTTATGAAAAACAAAGAAATCATTTTCCCTCTGCCAGCTGGAAATACTTAGCCTGTCGCTCAAATATGTGCCCTACACACATACCCCGAAATGTATGTTTGAAAGCCAGTTAAGGAATGAATACTATTTTAAATTCATTTATTTTTTGAAATAACATTCCCAGGAAAGGTACTCCTGAACCGTTTCCCATGAATGAGATGAAACCATCCATTTTTGCACTAAGATTAAGCTTAATCTTAGAAGTAGAGGAGTCGGTTTTCAACAAGAGTATTTATAGTACTCAGGCGGAGATGATTGACCTAGGTTCAAATGACTAATAGAGAACAGACTAATCAGCCTTCCCTTCCCCCACATCATAAAAGAATGCAGTATTATGCTGAAGACAAGATTTAATAAGCCTAAACACATGTAATCTAAGGAAGATGAAATGTAAGCCACAGAGGGAGACTAGGTGGAGCATTCAGTCGCATACAGCAGCTTTACAAATTGTTTATTTCCTTTACCAGATGGACCTTTTAAAATTTCCTCACTGTGTACCTTAGTCCTAATGGAAAATCCACCTGACTCGCTTCAGTGCCTGCCCAGCCCTTTCTGGGATCTTGGCCAAGCACAGAGCGTGCAGGGTTAACACCAGCCTTGAGCTGCTCTCTGCCCTGAGTAAGGTTATTAAACAGGAACATTTGACTCATAATTTGTTCTCCTCATGTTAAGTAGATTGCAATAACTCAGCTGTCCAGGATCTGTTTATCAATGCTCTGTGGCTTTCAGCAGCAGATATTTTCTAACCACTAAGTAGATGTTCAGACCACTCATCAAATGAAAATCTGCTGCACTCAGAGCTGGTGTTATCTGCACAACCACTGAGTGAAGAGCCCTGGAGAGATAGTGACCCTGCCCCAGAGCCTACCAGGGCTCAGCCAGAGCCTCTCACAGAGGAATTCTCTTCCACTAAATGACTTTAATAGAAACCGGCCTAACCTCAGAAGAAGATGCAGCGTTCCAGGGACTCTTCACTGCTCCTCACTGTTCAAATCGACTGCCACTTTAGTGAGTTTTCTCATCTCCTTTATACGCATTCTAATTCATGTTTTTATGTGCATACTAATTCAAGAAGGGAGAAGCCAGAAAAAGAGAACACAGGAAAATTAAACCAATGCAAGTGTTTAACACTTCAGAATTTGCAAATTTTGGAATATTTGCATGTACATAATGAGATACCTTGGGGATGGCACCCAAGTCCAATAATGAAGTTCATTTATATTTCATATACGCCTCATCATATAGACTGAAAATAATTTAGTAAAATATTTTTAAAATAACTGTGTTTTGGCTGAGACTCATCACCTGAGGTCACATGTAACTGTTTTCTCTTATAGCAACATGTTGGCATTCAAAAAGTTTCAGTTTGGAGAAGTGTAGTATATATTGTACAGATATACATATTATGTATGATTTACATAAAATAACATTATATATTATTTATATCATATAGTATATGTATATGTAATGCTGTAAAGTACAGAATGTACATATTTTGTATATATACACATATATACAATTTCTTTTAAAAACATCTTGACCAAAGTAAAAATACTAACAATGAATATGATATTAATGACCAGTAAAAAAACAAACAAAGACAGTGTAAGGGCACATTGAAGGAACTGTTCTATTTTGAACTTCTGATCTGGTTCATTAAAATAGATAATAATTTAATAATACATACTATAAACCTTAAAACAACTACTAAAAACATTTAAAACAAAGAATTATAAAGACAAGACCTAAAACAATACTAAAGTAAATGCAATTAACTTGAGAGAAGATAGCAAAACAATACTAGAACAAAGGAGTTAAACATAAAATACATCAACATGGGAGACTTAAATGAGACTTTATCAATTACATTAAATGTAAATGAACTAAACACATGAACAAAAAAAAGAAATTATTAGGTTGGATTTAAAATCAAGGCTAATTTTATGCTGCTTAAAAGAAACATAGTTTCAAAGCACAGATGGAATGCAAATAAAAAGGTGGGAAAAGGCATAGTGTGTGCTATGTAACCTCCAGAGAAGGCTGCCATTAATGCTTAGCTGGCCTGGACAAGCAGCCTGCTCCTCACATCAAAAGATGAAACCTAATTTATCTCTCTTTGAACCTGGGCTAGCTTAGAGACTAGTTTAATGAACAGAATAGAATCCAACAGACACGCCACTCTGGAACCTATGAGACTATTTTACCACAAACCTTGCAGTTTCTCTTTGAAATTCTTAGCATGCTTGCTTTATGGATGCTCCCTCTGAGAAACCAAGCACCATAAAGTTGAAGCCTAGGTTCCTCTCCTGTGGGATGAAAAAGGAGGGCAAGGATTATACTCTGGTGAGATTCTTCCATATGAGCAGAAATGTTCTGAATAGATAAATATTTCCTCACAAAATGCCCCAACTTTTATTTTTTCTTCAACCCATTGGACTTACTCATGAAGTAAATGGTCTGTGGGGGATGAGAGGCATGGGCCGGCGTTAACACAGCATCCTTTCCTGACATCGTTCCCACAGTACCTCTCCCTGTGGGTGTCCTTCTGGGACCTTTAGGGAGAAACAGAAGTTCCCTCTGGAATGCTCTACGATGCATGAGTAATGAAGTGAACTTAATAACTTCAGGAGCCCTCTGTATCCAAAGCTGAAAATGTATTCACTGTCCTATTTTTCATCATAAGTAATGTCCAGATGTGTTGTACTATGTCATATATGAAAAAAAATCCAATAAAATGCATGTAGATACTATAGGAATATCAACAATGCAGAAATGTTACAGATTTTAAGATAAACACTCTTCCATTAGCATAGCAAAATTCAAAGACATAACTCTCAAATATGTAAGTCCATATCAAATTAGATTGCCCTTATGAGTAAAAAGGTTTTGCAAGTTGAAGTCGCAAGGCATTAAGATTAAAAAGCAGTTATTTTTGGCCTAATGAGTTAATGGTTCAAAATAAAAACTTCGCAAAGATCAAAATCCATTCTCTTTAGTTCAGTATTTTTTCCATGTCTCCAATAAAGAAGTTTTTAATGTCTTAATACAGTGTTGGTTCCTTCACCAGCTAGCTAGCTTCATTCCTGGTTATTTCCCCTTGGAATGATGACAAACTGTCGTTTAGAACAGTTACTACAGAAAAAGTAAATTCTGACAACCCAGTTCCGAGGGCAGGGAAAGGCCATGTGCTGTCTAAAGGAGAGAGAATAGATGGGAAATTTGTGGTTTGGCATCACCATATGTAATCAGTTGATGCCTAGTGGCCAAGCTACGAACTTACATGAGTGAGATCTCCTGGTAATGCATTAACATTGGCACTGTCCGCCGACTCTGTGAGTGATTTCTCTAAACCTGCCTCGTTTCTGAGAGTGGTATTTCTCAGAGATATTGCTGCTTTCTTCCAAAGCTTAGTTAGTTGAAATGATGAAAACCCAGCCAAGAGGTATTGTTTCAGCTGTCCGCTTTTTCTATCCAGCATATTTCACTACTTAGTTTCACTTGCTTTTGTATCTTCTGGATTCCTTGAGCTTCCACTGACTGCTGGTGAGCCCGGGCTGACAATAAAGCTTCCATGGTGTCTTGTGAGAAAGCAGTTCAAGGCTGAGGCTGGAAACTCTGCCTCTTGTGTTAGAATTGCTTGGGGAAGAATTATATTTCTGTATTGAACATAATCAGCTAGGAAAACCTTCTCAACTAGATATGCTCTTGGAAAAGAATGTAGTTGGACCCCTCACACCATATATAAAACTTAACTCAAGATAGATCGAAGTTAAAAGTAAGAGCTAAAACTTCATGCCAATTGAAAGAAGCCAAATATAAAAACCACATAATGTGTGATTTCATTCATATGAAATGTCCAGAACAGACAAATTCATAGCAACAAAAAAAGTACATTAGTAGTTGCAAGGGAGTTAGGCAAGTGGGAAGTAAAGAATTGTTAATATGTACAGGGTGATTTTTAGGGGTGATAAAAATGCTCTGGAATTAGTGATGACAATTTCATAAGCTTATGAATATATCTAAATCAAATGGATCCTGTGCTTAAGAAAGATGAATTTTGTGATCAATGTATTATGTCTCAATTGAAAAGAGAAAGATTTGATGCATTTTGCAACCCAAACTGCTGCTCTTTCTTCAGAATCCTCTGACCCTAGGTCCTGAGGACCGATATGATTACTACATCTTTAAGATGCTATCTTTTCTTCTCACACAAATAATTCATCGGTCATGTGCTCTTGGAGCCAGTTATATCCAATTTTGTACCCTAACCCAAAACTTAGCAGCTTACACAACACCATTGATTTAGTCCAAGATGCTGCATGCTATTGTTGAACTAAGCTCAGCTGGGAAGTTTTTCTCATCCATGGTTGCGTGTCTGCAGTCAGCCTCTGTGCACTTGGGTCTGCCTATCACAGGACTACGCAGGGCAGGGCGGGTCTCACACAAATGTGTCCAACCTGCGGTTCACCCTGTTTTTCCCACTCTTCTTAAAAAGTTGAAATAAAAATATTTTTAACGAATGTTTTGCTATTTCTGTAAATTGACTGTGTCGTATATTTTATACGCAGCCTTCTCCACTCAATACCAAGTGGGCAACAAAAGGGCGAGCTTCAGGTGGGACCCACAGGTGTGTTCGCTCATCTTCCAATCATGGGGAACCGGGCAGGGAGACAGAGAACAGTGTTCCTAGGGGAAAGTACACAATATCACTTTCATTCCATTCCATCGGCCAGAGCAAGTCACAGCACCAGCCAACATGCGAGAGAAGGGACACACACTTTCCTGTTTGAAATAGTAAAGGATTTTGGATACTTTTATATTCTACCATTTCCTAAAGCAGAAGTTCCAAGACAACAGCTGTAACATCTAGAGAAGAAACACTGGAGAGGCGGATGGAAGTTTCCAGGAAGAAAAACTCTGAAAGAGAGAGAGAGAAAAGGAAACGACAGCCCGATATGTGAGGCAAGACTGAAAGAAGTTCTTGAGTTCTTTCCGAAGGTACTAATTTGTATTATAGGTCCCAGAAAACAATTCCTTTAGGGGTTAGGTGAGTAATAAAATCATGTGAACTACCAAATCTAAATCAGCAGCTTATGAGCAGGGGAGTACATGCTAAACTTAAAACATGCAAAGTGTTAGCTTTGGAGAAGATAAAAAATATTTAAAATACATTAAATATAACAATATAGACTTCATAGTATATGAGGTCATACTTACATATTTAACTGCTTACATGTCTACAAGGTCATCATACAAACATTGAATATCAATTTAAGAACCAAAACACGATGAACCCCCAGTAGAATAAAATGGGGGAATGGTCTATGTCTTTGGACCAACAAGCAATGTGGGAGTTAGAAAATCAAAATTCAAAGAGCAGTACAAACCTCAACACATCTTAAGTATTGCTAGCTAAAAATTGAAGCAAGTCTTTGATTTACTGAAAAATCCCAATACACAAGCTAAAAAAAAAACAGAAATATAGAACTAAGCAGTAATTATTAGAGACTTAGATTGTCTATATATTACTGTATTTGTCTAAAAATAAATTTATTTGAATCTATGCAAAGTAGTATAAAACAAGTTAGAAAATGTGCTAATTGTACCTAAATAAATCTAGGGAAAGCAATCTTAAGATTTTTAATTGTAAATGGTCAATCTTCATAGGTGTCTTTTGTTTTGTTTTTTGGTACCAGGGATCGAACTCAGAACCTTGCATTTGTGAGGCAGGTGGCCACACCACTGAGCTAAATCCCCGGCCTGTAGATGTCTTTTAAAGGAGTAACTTATGTAGCCACAGAATAATAATGAATGATTTTAAAACCTCATAATTTATTAAGAAGATTTACAAAATTCATCAGCATTTGCTTGAATTAACCCAAGCCACGAATATGGGTTTGAAGTCATCATGTTTAATAACTTTAAGATATTCTTCTTTTCCTTTATGAAAAATCTGGTAAATTTGTCTTAAGTGAGGTTTGCTATTTTGAGGACAAATTCAAGCTTCATACAGAGAAAATTAATATGTGTAAATTCATACAAGATCCACAACAGGAGAACATGAAGGCAAACACTTTCAAGAATGGTGTGGCATAATCTTTTCATGTTCTGGTTTGCGGCCATGTACTTATCTTTAGCTTGGAGGCTTTATAATTTTTATAAAATAAGATTACCTATAAATCTTCCTTGTCAGAAAACCTGCAGTAATTGACAGTGTTTTTGTATCTTGGCTTCCTTGAAGCAATTCTCTTTCATTTTCTGGACTTTGAAAACCCACACTTCCACGTTTCTCCTGGAGGCCAATGAGATGGATGCACTGGCTGGTGAGGAGGGGCTACCTGCGGCCTGAGGAGCTGGCTGGAGACATCGCTGGCCTGGGCTCACTCCCCTGGGCTCACTTCCCAGGCACACCTGGGCTTCAGTCACGCCTTCGCGGTGGAATGCTGTCATTTACAACAGACCTTGCGGGTAAGAAACAAAATGCGTCTCGGTGGTAAAACCACTCCGTCCTGTGAAACAGATCACATCTTTAGAACCACTGGGAAACCAAATGTCGATTTTATAATTTGTATGGCAGTATGGCCAACCACAAGGAATCAGATCAACCTAATGTCTGGCTACAGTTTTTTGTCTCTCACTTCCAAATTCTAGATGGGCAAGAAGTGAAGAAATATGAGGGTTTTTTTCTTTTATTTCAGTGTTGAGAATCGAACCCACGGGCACTCTATAACTGAGCTAAATCCCCAGCCTCTTTTATTTTTTCTTTTGAGACCAGATATTTATAAATTGCCCAAATTGGTCTCAAAGTTATCATGTTCCTATTTCGGCCTCTCAAGTACCTGGGATTATAGGCATTCACTACCACACCCTGGTAAAAATATGAAGATTCTAACCAAACCACTTTATAGTTTTAAATTTCTTAACTTTGGGCAGAATCAAAGTGATTATCAGTATGAAGATTAAAGAGTATTCTAAGATGGTCATGCATTCTCCAGCCCACATTGTGCCTACTTACGTTTTACCACTTCACACACACACATACCACTTAACTTTTGAGGAAATTGACTTTTCAGCACTGATATAAATAACTGAAGCTGTTATGTAAATGACATAAATTGGGAGACAATACTTTCTATGATCAACAACATGTTGATCCAAAGGAGACTCATTTATGAATCTGGTTTTGCCACTTAACTTTCACATTATCTTAAACAGCTATAACATATTCTTCTTTGGACTTTAGTTTACTGCCTATAAATGGAGCTTAAAACCTCTTCTCTCAATGTGAAGCTGAGTATCATACAAGACTTCTGATTAGCACCAGATCGGCTACTCTGTGAAGTCTTTGTACAGTTTGACTCTCACACTTGCTCTTCCCTATAGAAGATGCTTAAAGAACCACGGAAGGATCAACTAATGCTTTCCAGATAGTCAGGAAAATTTGAACAGGGCTAAGAAGAGTGGAAAGGATGTCAGTGGATGAAGAGGAGTTGGAGAGCTTTCTAAGATTTAGTCTGCTGTGCGGAGAGCCAGGCCAGTTGGTCCGATGGGACCAAAAATGATACAGAGCACCGCCTGGGGGAACACATCTGGAACAGGCTTCGCTCTTCCTCTCTTGCTGTCACCTGTACACATCATGTGGCACAAAGCACCATGCCCTACCTTTAGAGTCTAAGACGGAGCCAACATTAATTCCCAGATCCTTGGAGCTAAAGTCTGGGGCATGAGGACTTAGAACCATTCATGGAAGACAACTTTAAAAGGAAAGATTAGCCCCCAGGCACTGCTACTCAAGTTCTAAGCATACACAGATATTTCTTGAGGACAAATTTAGAAGGTCCTGTTTTATTCAAATGATCTTCTCCTGGGGTTCAGGGATAGGAAATTTATGTTTTACATGGTTCTTAGAGTTACTAGAATGTCTCATTGATGTCCTTCTGAGTGTCCTTCCACAGGCAGGAAATGAGTCACTGACCTGAGAGAGGAGTTAGTTACTGAGTGTGGTTGTATTGTGGGTGGATGAGTAGGTTGCTCTGGGCAGGCTTTTCAGAGCCTTTGTGCAGGTTGAGGAAGCATAGGTTGCCTGTGAGACCTGGAAAATAGTTCCATGCATGTGATGACAAACGTGTGTTCATGGACATGAGGAAATTTGTGCAGCACAGGCTCTGCACCTCCACCCAGAAACAACGTAAACTACCCCTTACATGGTGTGCTCTTCCCCACCCCTTTATCCAAACCCATGGACTACTTCCCTGGTTTATATTTGTGTTTGCACACCTTAATGAAAGGAATAGAGGACGAGGAAGGTAGGGACTAGACGAGGAGAAGAGCAACCCTGGAGTCTTCAGGAAGGGGTGATCGAAAACTACGATGAATGTTTAAAATTAAAAAAAAAAAAACTATCAGACTACAAGGTACATTCCCTTAATTCTTTTTTGGTCCTTGAGCTTGCGTGGCAGGCCACCAAAGCACTGAGCTAAATTCCCGGCCCTACGTTGCCTTAATTCTCATCAATCCCCCCTCAAACACACTTATCCCGCAGTTCTTGCCACTTTCTGTAAAATTTATGGAAGTCCCTTTTCATTCGTGCCTTTATGAGACGGGATTAACAAAACAGGGCAGATGCTGCTGCTAAGCGCCGCGAATGGGGAAATCGGGCTTGGAGAAATACTATTGTGCGTCCTCACCCAGCATTTTTACTTAGGTGGGCACCGTGTGACTCCTTCCCTGAAGTCGACATGACCCTGAACGGTAAATGTTTGAACACATTCAGGACATCGAGGCAGCCACGGCAGCTCAAGTGAAGACATTCACGCAAAAGGCAGGCAGAATGGCTTTGGAAAGTGGCAAGAATGATGGAATAACGTCCACAGCGAGGGGCACTCATGGCAATGTGTCTTTTACTGTAATGTTTTTTTTATTTAAACACACACCCCGTTTTATACTACACTTTGGACTCACAGAGGTGGAGACAGGAGAGGTGAAAATAGGTGACGCTAAGAGGAAACGTGAGAAATGAAGAGGTGCTGGGTACTTTCAGTTTGTCCTTCCAAATCCACTTTGCACCCTACTCTGTGCCTTGAGATACTGCTGGTGGTGTGAGCTGCACCCAAACCTCCCTCGTCCTCTGGCACTGAATCTGTTTCGGCCAGTGGGAAGCACTGGTCAAGATCAGAGGCCGGGAAGAGGCAAGTTGTCATGAGGTCCTCCGCAAGCAAAAGTTCGGCGGGCTGCTCCTACCTCTTGCACCTAGCGGTGTTCACCGTGGTCACCTCCTACGTCTAGTTTCAGTGTACTGACACTGGTTAGCTTCATGTGTCTTCTCCATCTTTTCGTAAAATTTAACTGAGATATCTCTCTCTATATCTATATTTATCTAGATCTAGATCAGTGTCTGCAGATCAGGGTAATCGGCATATGTATGTCCTCAGACATTTCTCATTTCTTTAGGTTGGGAACATTAGGTGTTTTGAAGTATTTAATTACTTGTCAGTCACAGTTACCCTGCACGACTTGGGAAGGCTTTCTTCCTGTCCAGTTGTTCCTCTGCACTTGCTACCCATCCTCTCTCCATTTCCTTCCCCTATCCTTCCCTGGCTCTGGTAACCGCTCTTCTATTCTCTACTTCTATGAGATGAACTTCTTTAGCCTCCACATATAACTGACAACATGCAGTATTTGTCTTTCGGAGCCTGATTTATTTTCCTTTGCATAATGTACTCCAGGCACATTCATATTCTGGAAAATGAAAGGATTTTATTCTTTTTTATAGGAGAATAGTACTCCATTGTATACATTACATTTTCTTTATCCCTTCACCCAGCTATGGACACCTACATCAGTTCCATATCTCGTCGATTGTGAATATTGGTGTAATGAACAGGAAAGTGCTGCTTATTTTTGTTCCGTTATTATATTCCCTTCAATTATTCATATGAATATATCATCTGTTTCCTACTAGGATCCCTGCTGATTCCAGGGTAAGTCCAGGGGGTGCAATATCCTGTCAGCTACAACAGAAAAGGTTGCACAAATGCTACAGACCACAGAATGGAATAAGAACTAGGAAGAACTGGTCTCTCTCTCTCTCTCTTTGCAGATGACTAGAATGGATGGTGTGAGGTTGCAAAGTTGGTGGAAGAAATAAATGATGTGAGTAAAATGGGAGACGGCGAGTAAAAAATGTTGCTCCGACAAGGCTGGCACTTTACAAGGGGAAAGGAGATAGGATATCAGTCTGAAGTAGAACTAATCTCTGCCTTTAAAGTTAAGGAGAGATGGAAATAGCACCATAAAACTACTATTTTTGGTTGATTGCTTTATTTTCACATGATTCAAATAGTGTCTCTAAATTAGCAGATCACCTTCTCCCCAGGGTTTTCCTGTAACAGAAAGGTTGCAGATATGACCAAGAGACAACTAAAAATGAGATATCTAGTTCAGACATACCTCTCTGAAGTGCTCCAGCTATTAATCATTTGTAGGACACCATAAGCCACCTCTAGGAAAATGATGATTCTTTATTGCTTGTTTAAAATATTTACATTTTCCTCTACCGCTGTATATAAGGAATTGATATTTTCTGAATTGCTAAGTCAATAACATCTTCCGTCAGCCATCAAAGGATTTGATAAACCAGCAAAACACGAGAGCCTCTGCTGCAAGTAAGTGGGAGGCACTCGGGCTGTCAGGCAATTAAGTGGACCTGAATAAGCTGATGCAATTAAGCCTCTTACTGCATAATTATCTTTATTTTAAATGTGTCTTTTGATGAAACATCTGTTCCCTGCTCCAGATATGAAAAGAGGGACCCATGCTCGTGGAGAAAACAGGGCTTTCGAGGCGCTCACACATGCTGCCTGGGCTGCTCAGATTCAAGGCAACAACTGTTGTCATTTGTTCAGTCTTCTTGTGCAGAGGCAGGTGTCCTCACACGCTCAGCCTGCATGCGCCTGACCTCCAAGCTCACAGCAGCTGCCTAGAGTCCTATTACATAAAGCCATCTCTTAGTGCCAAGGGGATGCTCAGAGGCAGGAGGGGTGTTGAGCAGTAAGGGCCAGAGCTGTGGTCATCTGCAAAACAGAATGATCAGATATGTTTGGCAAGTCGAGGTTGGGTACTAATGGTCAGCAGGTTTCTCTGGGGTCCCTGTTTCCAAGCAGCAGGACATGACCTCGACTTTTTATCCAAAGGTAAATATGATTAATCAAACCTGAAATAAAAGACAAGCCAGCTCTACCATGGTGAATTTTGGGGCAGTTTCATCTGTTTTCAATTCTATAGACCTGTAACTCTTGTTTGTAAAATACCTGTTTGTCTGAATCAGGGACTGTGACTCACAATTACAGACATTTTAGGTCACAGGCTTTGCTGAAAGGGATCTGGCTTTAAATTCTGAGGCTGCAACTCGTGGGCTGTGTGAATGACCGTTCATTCTTGTCCTTTAGCCTCAATTTGATCATAATTGGAAATGCTGATACCTGCTATGACGGGGGATTGTGAAAATTAAAAGGTGGGCAGAAGGACTCACCGAATGCATTGAATATGTATCCGATCTGAACAAACATTAGTTCTTTCTCCTTGTCTCTGACCCACTCTTGTACTACTGTTGTGTTTTGGGTGTATCATTTCCTTTCTATTTCTCTCCTTCGCATATTACTGCATTCATACTAGATCAACTTTTGGCATGCGGATATATTAAGCCTCAGTCCAGTGGTGTCGAACGGATGGCACACGAGTTGTTCTTCTTTTAGACCAGAAAATTTTAATGCATGAGTTGTTTTTTCCTAAACTAAAACCTCAGTATTTCTGTTTAATTGCAATGCTGGCACTTTGTGATGAATAAGTGGGTTCTGAGTTGCAGTTTGGGCACTTAGGGTTAGGGTTAGGGTTCACCATCACTGCCTTATTTCCTCTGCTTCTTAAAAACAGCTTTAATGAAACATTATTCACCATACACTTCATTCATTTGAAGTGCATAGTTTAATAGCTTCTAGAATTTTCACACAGGATCACCATGAGCTGTAATCAGGAACCAAAATTAATCTCTCTTCATTTAAATTGCAGGTATTGAGTTTTGAGTTTCAGTGATGAGGAAGTAAGTAAGACCCTACTTAATATCAAGCCTCAGTGGCCTGTCTCTGTGATGCAGCTTGTTCCCATATCACTTATATGGAATCTGAGACATGGAAACTAAAAATAACATTAAAAGAACAAACTATGAGTACACATCTAATCTCTGAACCAAAGGAGTTTTGAACAGGCTAAATGTCTTAGAAGATTAAAAAAAAAAACTTCCATATGGATTATTATGAGGATTCATTAAGGTAGAGTTGTTTTTGTTGTATAAATTACAAAACACTATGCCAATTACTATTTTTATCAAATATATTTAGTAATAAAAATGGCTCACATTTCCTGAAAACTTGTTTTGTACTGGGTCTGGACTTTAAGTCCACTAAATGTAGTGTCTTTGTGGGACTTGTTAAAAGGAACCTAAACTTCATGTAATATTTTATTTATATGGTGTATTATTACACAACGTGTATAACCACCAGTGGTCAGCAGCACTGGCTGAATTCATAAATAGGCCCAAATGCTTACAAATAGCTCACACAACTGGCATAACACTGCTAGTATAATGCATACTCTGTTCCCAACACATAGACCGAGTAGACGTGGGATCTCAGGATGAAGCACACTGCCGAAAGAAACAGCTGGAGGAAAAACCAAAGCAGAACTGGGCGGAAACACAACCTCACAAACAGCCACACACCAAGTGAGCTGTGTGTCGTTTACCAGTAGCGCACATGGTTGTGTGTGGATGCATGGATCTGTCACCTGGGGTGTCACAGATGCCTACATCCAACTAGTTTGACTGCACTCGCAGGACTAAGACACGCTCATGGCCTGGCAGCTCACTATTCTGCTGGCAGAGCACTTCTTTACCCTGCTAGTCATTCTTCAGTAGGCTCAACTGGTTTCTGTATGTGGTGGTCCCAGGGCAGTGCTTTATGAAAACACAGGCAAAGCCACCTGGTCATTGGCAGCCCAGGCCCCAGAACTCATACACCATCACTTCTGTTACCTTTAGAGTCAAAGGCAGTCACCCAGATGCAACAAGATGGAAGAACAGACTGCACTCTTGATGTTGCAAGGCATTGCTTGTCATATTTAATCTACAACACTCATACACAGGAGCATTGCTTTACTTGTAACAGTGCCATGAGCTTACTGAAACATTACAAGGTCACAACTGATGCTTCAGCCACTTTTAGATAAGGAAACTGGGACTCGAGATTAAGAGCACAGTTGCATGACAGATATGGGTTTAAATCTAGGTCCTTCTGGTACCTACTATCGACCCTGGAAATTTGAATCTTCCTTGCTATATTAAAACTTCTATGGAAATTGCTCTTTCCTCTATCCTCAAAATGTCAGGACTCAAAAAGAGAAGTGGTTTCCTTTAAGTATATTTACCCAAGAAATTCAGTTTCCTTCTTAGAAGGTTTTAATGCTTTCTCTCGAATCTCCAATTTTGCCCCTCCTCAAAGCTTTTTTTCCCCCTGTGGAAGCAGAGTCTAATTCAGGCCAAATTCAATCACAAAATCATGTTATACATTTCAGAGAAAATATGAATTATTTATTTCCAGTTACCCGAAGAGGTTATTTCATTTTTTTTTCAGATTAATGGAGGAGAGGTAGAAGTTGTAGAGAATGGGCAAAATTGTAGCCTTGGTTTTAATTTTCAGTTTATATATATATTCCAATGTACTTTAGTCTCCTCCAGGAAAGCACATATCCAAAGTGGTAATTTAAATATGAAGAGTAGGACCGTAGAGAAAACATATCCTTACCTCTATCAAAAAGCACAAAGTGGGGGCCGGGGATTTAGCTCAGTGGTTCCACCTCCTTCCTTACAAGCGCAAGGTCCTGAGTTCAATCCCCTGTACCAACAAAAA